>NW_024387031.1:4536563-4812495 GCF_900408965.1 Simochromis diagramma | reverse complement strand
TCTGTGTTTATATTTGACTTTCTGTGCATTAATCCCATACATTAAAAGTTGTTTATTCTTACTGTACACGCCACGGATGTGTCTTCATGCATACTCATCCAGGTAAGGAAATCCCAAAAAGTAGATTCTGTTCAGGAGAAATGGTAAAAACGCTACATCCAGATGAACAGAATGAACAGAATCAACTTTTTGGGACTTCATGAGTATGTGTCAGCTAAATTCATTATTTGCTTTGGCCCCTGATTGCCAAAACTTTGGAGAACAAATTAATGACAAAAGAAAAGACATTTTCGGATTGAAGTTATTGGCCCAGACCTAAATCTGAGAATTAAACTAACGACAATCCTGTTAGCTAAACTTTATTGTCAATGAACAGGTGAACAGTATAAATAAAAGTTTTGAATATAAGTTTCCCTTTTTTTTTTTTTGGAAACACCAAGCGAGCGTGCCAGTTGTGGGCGTCAGCCTCCGCGTAGGCCCCGTGTCCTGAATGTGATACATGTAACCCGCCCGTTGGCGCCGCAGGTTTGGCTCCGACACTAAATCACAAGACATCATAAATAAGCGCCGTGGGCTCATTTGTTCCAAATAAAGTGGTGCAAACTGCTACTGTGTGCAGCGTGTCATGTTTATGACAGCATTACAGAGACTTTATGATGTCAGGACTGGGGGGGTGAGGGTTGTTTCTCGGCGCTTCGGTTTATTTGCCAGGGATAACAGACACATCTGAGATGCGGCTCCTCTGGGATAACACATTCATGGATGAGACATTCGGCTCATTTCACTGGAGAGGCGGATAGATTGCTGCTCTCCCTTCTAACTATCCAATCGCTCTTTGTTAAACAAGGCACAAACCCAATTACAAAGTGCCACATGCTGACAGTTTATTAACATCATCGCCGCGAGAGAGAAGTCGGGCCTCTCAGTGGTGGTGTCGACAGTGGGGGTGTGTTCCTCTCCTCCTGTTTGAAGTGCAGGGATGAAAGATTGTTCTTTATTCAGAAAAGAAGATTTGTGTTTGGAGAGGCTGGACAGGTAATCAGTTATACTTATTTGTCTTCGGCATTTTTAAAGAATGTGAGAAAACAAGCCTAATGCCTCAGGTCAGTGTTTCCTGTTTTGCAGAAAGCTTGGAGAGGCTAATGGAGTATATTTCTGGGCTGTGTCTGATCTCAGCCTCTGATCACTTCATTAAACTGATGTTGATGAATGCACAAAGCAGGCCGGGGCGCGAAGAGACGCCAGCAGATGCATCTTAATCAGGGAGAACAGGAGAGGAAGGTAGGATGCATATAATCAACTTACTCACTTCCTCTCCACCTCTCTGCCTTCATCCTCACTGTAATGAACTCGTTCATGACTGAGCAGATCTGCCACTTCACGAAAATGAAGAGGAACAGAGAGCAGATCTGAGCCGAGACCACCGGCGAAAACATTCAGAATGCTGCTGACGCTCGACTCTGCGTGCAGCGCTGCTAATTCATTCATCCAGAGATCCTTTTCCAAAGTGCTAAAGGCAGCAACGTCCCTGAGGATCACATTTGAGGTTTCAGGAAACAGCGTCTGGCTATACAATCTCAACTCAACAAAGGTCTAACAATAAGTGTTCAAGCTTAGACTATGAACATCGGCAATAAATGTTTACCTGTTTTGTATTTTTTGCATGCAACTCAATTCAGTGTCAACTCTAATATCAGCTCTATAAGTCTGACTTAAACTATTGTTTTAGCTTATTTTCCAATAATGTTGCTTTCTTGTGTGTCTCAATAGGTTGTGCTTTGCATCTCTGTTTGTAGAGAGTCACAGAAATGGGGAGCAAATCCCAACTTTGTTCATGTAGCAGCAGCAATGTATTCTTTTATAATATTTAAAAAATCAGAGGCGCCGCAACTGGATCAAAATTAGAAAAATGCCTCAGTCTTATCAATGGTTCACCACAAAGCAACATTTATCAACAGACTTAATAGCGTTGATTCCTCAGGCAGCTAGCATAATGGCCTCTTTAGGCAGATATTTTTGTGTCCTCCAGCTACTGAAAGTTTTCAAAGTTTCTTGGTGATCCATGTAAAAAGCAACTCCTTGTTCCCTCAAACATCTGACCGTCAGAGCCAGACCTTAGCTGGATCCAGGTAAAAGATGTCGAAGATGCAATGATCTTATGAGCCTACATCTGTAATCCCAGCTCACTCAAAGTTTATTTCCCACACTCCTTTTTGTTTCCACTAAATCAGAAAATTGCAGATAGGAGATTAGACTAATTACATATTGAAAAATAAAATATTTCACATGTTAAACACAGCAGGAGATAATTAGCATCAGGCTCCAGAGAGGAGGCCTAAATGACCACTCACTTACTGTGAATGTTATCAAGGAAAGAGGATATCACAAGGATTTTGTACCAGGGTCCGACTGCCGTGGACATTTGTTGGTACAATTGGACCTTAACCTCCTCCTGGTGACGTCTGCTCATTGTTTATCGGTGGTTTTGCAGCAGTTCATTACAGTCCTCCAGGTTGTTCACCTTTAGTAATGCGTTGAACTATATCAAAAATAAAAATGCTCCTTTCTCACCTTTCTTCAGTAAAAGCTCAACAAGGTCCACTCACAAAGACCTGCTGGTTCGATACGTATTGACTGATCTGCATGAGAAACTGAAACGAGTTGAAAGCTTTATAAGATGTCGAGCGAAACTGGCCCCGACTGGGATAATTACTTGCATAAACACAGACAAAAAGGAAAAAAAAATATCTTCATTTCAGTATTAATGCAGGGCACCCTGAGAGAATCGTGTTTACCTCATCGCTTTGTATTTGACATCACAGTGGACCATATCATGGCCGGAGCTCCGCCACTTTCTGCTGCGTCTGGCAGAAACAAATGTGGACCATAAATCTGGCATATGGCTCGCCTGGGGCCACCGGCAGGTTTACAGCTACTCTGGGGGCCGCGGGATGGTGGGGGTACCACTTTGTGGGCTGGTCCAGTCATTAAAATGGGCCGCATGCCATTAGAGTGGACACACTATGGCATAATGTTGTATAATTTCCCTCTACTTTACACCGATTAATTATTCATTTTTCCTCCCGCAGGAGAAGAGGAGGCAGAGTCCTGGCCACGTATGCCGGGGAGAACAGACAGGAAGAAGCCTAATCAGTGTGTGTGTGTGTGTGTGTGTGTGTGTGTGTGTGTGTGTGTGTGTGTGTGTGTGTGTGTGTGTGTGTGCACTAAACATACACTTATGCTTGAAAGTTGAAACAATATTTAAAACAGAATAATCAAAACACTGCACTTTCATAGGTCAGGGAACTTAAGACAAGAGCACCTGTGAGTTAAATCACAGTTTTTTTTGCTGCTTAACTCAAACGTATGCTTTTACAAAATACAGTAAAAGTCATTTCACCACTTAAATGATTTTTTCCCCCCAATATACACTTAAAAACTTAGGAAATCGGTGTTATGTTCTGCAGGAAAACCAAGAAGCAGACATGGAAATGGTTTTAGAGCAGGACTCACAATAATTCAGCACATGAAAGATGAAGGAGGTGTTTTTAAGGATGCTAAAAATGGCTCACTGTGTAATCAGACACCTTCAGTACTGCTGATCACACCAGTGAAGACCGTCAGTGTGTGCTGCTCTATGAATGCATGTATATTTCTTTATGTTTAGCCTCATTTTTTTAAATAACAAATTGTCTTTTCACCTTGTATGACTTTGTTTGTTTAGATGAGCTGCGGCAGCAGAGCAGTCATATAAAACCACTGAAACTCATGGAGCTTAAAATGCTGTTTTAAAAATATGCAGATAAGTCTGTTACTGTTATTTTGCAAGGACAATGAGACGAGCTGTGGCCCAGCCCTCAGTGGTTTTATTAAATAGCGTGATGAGGCCCATCTTCAATGAAGATATGTGTGGTGGAGGCGTGGTCTCTGGCCTGCTGCAGAGGAGGGGTGACGCAGTGAGCTCACAGGGCGGCACAGATAAAAATCGCAACTCTGTCTGTGATGATCCTTGGGTCCTGTGCTACAGTATGATCACTGATTTTATAAAATAAAATGTACTCATACACAAAAGGCCACACCCATTATAAGGAACAATTTTTAATTTGAAACTGAGATTTGAAACAAAAAAGGGCATCACTGTCTTGTTTGAGTAAACTTTTTTATTTCCACACTGATAAAACCATGATGAGGCTCTCCTCAGCCCTTTGCCACTGCGGTGGTCCTCCTTGGACTCTTGTGCTCTGGGGAGCCTCTGGATGTGTGGGGCCCGGGTCTCCTCCATGCCTGCCTCATGACCTGGGGGGCAATATTACACACTTACATGGATAAATCTTATGAACATATGTGCGTTCACACACACACACAGGTGTGAACACAGGTGCTCACACACTATCTTGGTTGGCTTCTGCCTCTAAAAATATAATGCATTATTAGCACTGCTGCTCATACATTCAGTGTTTATTATTGACTGTCACATGTTGGTTGTTGTTGTGGTTTCCCTGCTGTGTTGTCTTCTTTTTCTCTCTCTCAGCAGGTGATCAAGCAGATTTTCAGTGTTCTCTCTATCCCTCTTCTCCTCCATTTTCCTTCCCCCTGCTTCTGTTAACTGTCTTCCCAGCCTCTCTTTCTTTCTCTTTCCTGGCCCCCGGTCCTGTCTGTTCAGACTGTAATAACTCAAAATGAAAACGATTAAAAATAAATAATAATAAAAAAGGTTGAATAAAATATGACAATTAAGTGGACCAGTATAGCAAAAGCCTTAATGGTCCACATGGGAAAATAAATCTGATTGCTACAGTGTCGGACGGACATCTGAACATTTGAAAGAAAAAAACAAAAACCCATGATGATTTAATTTTACAGAGTCTCTTTTATGCTTTTCCTCGTTGCTATGGCTCGAATATTTATAAGGAAATAACAGAAAGCCAATCAAATTATTTTAATGACCAGGCTTATCAGTGTGCAACAACAACAACCTTTGAGAGACTAGTCAATAGTTGGTTGCCAGACCTACTTACAAGCCAGTGTAATCACCAAACAACTGATGACTTTTTGTCCTGTTCACGACGAGGTTGGCAAGCTTTTTATAGTCTAGTGTGACTGAAAGGAGCAAATTAAAGTTAAACTGAAAACAAACAAACTAAAACAAATAAAACTGATGCTGGTTTCTAGATCTGTGAGCTTAGTTACTCAAAAAAAGCACAAAGGTGTTGCTAATCAGATAATTAAGGAGCACGGGCAGATTATCAAAAAGCACATGAAGAAAACAAAAATCAATCTAACAAACAAAAGCATCAAGCAAAGCATCAAGAGTTTCTGATTGAAAAACATAATTCAAAATGCATGCAATGAGTCCTCTTACACAGAGGATGCAGATATTGTCATCCTACAAGACAGCGGTCCCCAACCTTTTTTGCGCCACGGACCGGTTTAATGTCTAATATGTCTAACAATGTCTGTTTAATATTTTCACAGACCGGCCTTTAAGGTGTCGCGGATAAATACAACAAAATAAAATGATATGACCAAGACAAAAACTGTGGTATTTTGTAAATATAATAATAAATTCACTGTGAAATTGTTATTAACTTTATTAGCAGCGCCCTCCTGAAATGCACCAACAACATTGAGAGTAACATCCTCCTCTCTGCCCCTTTTTCTTGCTGGTCGCTATAGTAATGCGTAAATATTTCTTTCAAAATAAGACACACAACTAAAACACGGGAAAAGACCCAGGGAAAACAAGTTAACAATAAAAACCCTGAAAACCATCAATTTCACACCGAGCCTCAATTCTCGCGGCCCAGTATCAAACCACTCACGGACCTCTACCGGTCCATGGCCTGAGGGTTGGGGTCCGCTGGTCTAAGAGACCATTGCTGTTAGGACAGGTATTATTTCTGTCAGGATATTTTTTATGTTTCTGTGGGTGAAAATATTTCATCTACAACACCTGAACTACCCCAAGGATCATATCTGTGGGATAATATTTGACAAAATATATATTTTTCCCATACTCTAGTCCAGGGGTGGGCAATTCCAGGCCTCGAGGGCCGGTGTCCTGCAGGTTTTATATCTCACCCTGGGTCAACACACCTGAATGAAATGATTAGTTCATTACCAGGCCTCTGGAGAACTTCAGGGCATGTTGAGGAGCTAATTTAGCCATTTAAATCAGCTGTGTTGGTCCAAGGACACATCTAAAACCTGCAGGGACACTGGCCCTCGAGGCCTGGAGTTGCCCACCCCTGCTCTAGTCAGACATAGCATGTTGTCTTTAATTGGGACAGATGATATGCTGCTTCTGCTAAATGTTATGCAAATGTAACCCTGGTAAGATTTACAGCAATCAGAAGTACAGGGTTCTTTGAATGCATCGTAGTACTTGTTTGATAGTTTAATTTCCGGGCTTACCCTGAAGGCATCATCTGCAGCTCGGTGGGCGTGAAGGTGTGGTGTAGAGGAAAAAGGACGGCAAGGAAAAACTCCATGCTGCCACGAAGCACGGTTTTCCAGTTAAAAGGAAAAAGAGGTTCAATTAACATTTGTGAGAGAGCTGTCGTTAGCGGTGAACCACAGACGGGTACCTACCTCAAAGGAGTCGGAGTGTTTCTTTGAACTTTTTGAACTATTCTGGTGAGTTAGCCTAGCTCACTTAGCACCGCTATTGCAGTTCAATGCACTGAAAAAAATAACTAACCAGTCAGAATAGTAGTAAATGTGTTTAATGATGTTTAAGATGTGTTTTCATAGTATTGCAATGTTGTGACAGTTTTGTTTATTATGAGTGTTTAGCGTTTTTACTTTCTTGGGCCTGCTAGTTCAGCCACGGCCAGCTAAGTGGTTATGCGCAGTTCACGTGCAATAGCTGTGCTGTTACTGTAACTGCGGGTGATGTAATGCCAGTGTATTTACTTTTAATGTGTCACAAGATGCAAATTTATTTTAATATTTAAAAAGAACCAAGGACATTAGGAACAAGGACATTTAAGGAATGTGGACATCTAACGTTCTGCGTATTTGTGTGCAGACAGTTTTTTTTTTTTTTTTTTGAGGTACAGTTCCATGTGTGCCAAGTGAGGAGCTGGTATCGTGGGTCTAAGACACTGTTGCTGCTGTGGAGGCCTTCTCTGTGTCAGGACGCCGACACGTTGATGCCTGCCGTACCAGGAGGGCGGTAGGGAAAAAAACAAAAGGAAGCCCACCTGAGAGATACCTTATCATTTTCTTTGCTACTTTTTCTCCGCCTGAGCTTCAGGTCGTTTTCAGTTCTTAACCCAGGACAGTGGGTAACTGAATAAACTGACACCATAAGGAACTGGACACTCACATGCTATTTTCTTTTCTTTTTCCTTTTCTTTGGAGTGTTGAAATATTGTGTTTCTTGTCTTACATCTATTTTGATTGTTTCAATTATTTTTGTGATGCATTTGAGATGGTTACTGCATTTGAAGGTATCCCTACATTGAGGATGAGCAAAGGGAACTGATCCAAAGAAAAAATATATAAAGCAAACTTTGTTTCACAAACCTGTGGTCGTGCGTGTTATGTGGGTTGGAAGTCTTATTACTCTTACAGAGTTGCTACCGCCAATCTCCTTCCCAAACCTAGATTCGAATATTGTAGACATTGCACTTGGGCAAGCAGTATAGATCATCTCTTATAGATAGAGGGACACACGTCCAGGTTACACAGACATAAGTGTTGTGTTGAGGTGTGTTCGAAACACCTGAGATTGCTGTTAAACTGTGTGTATACAAATCACTGCCACATCAAGCCTTTTTGTGAAAACCGTCATTTTCTTATCATCTAAAATACCAGTTTAGTGCTGTTTTATGTTTAACCTCCTAGGACCTGCCGTCCACATATGTGGACATCACATTTTGGGTTATTTAGACAAAAATACTCAATTTTGCTCTACAAGGGCCTGATATCCACTTACGAGGACATTATACTGCTACTGTTCTATCAAAATGTTAAATGAATTTCCTCATTTGTGGCTCTTATTTTTCTTAAAAACAAAAATAAGGTAAAAAAAAAAAATCTGGTAATTCTTTGTTTTTACATTCATTCATTCATATGCCCAAATATCAAAGAGAAATTAAAAATGCATGAAATGGAAGAGTTCGGGTCTTAGGAGGTTAAAGATTTGAAAGTCCACTCAGCAAGCTCCAGATTGTACAAAATGCAGCTGCTACACTTTCAGTGAAAAGCAAGGAAAAGGAGCCAATTATGCAACTTTTAGTATCACTGCACTGCCAACAAAAGAATTTATTGATTACTTTTTAGGCCCTTCATGACCAAACCCCAGACTACATTTCAGAGTTGCTCTGCAACTGTCAAGCTAGGTGCAGCCTGATGTCCTCAGGCAAGAACTTGCTCACTGTTCCTGGGTCTAAATTAAAGGCGAGACTGGACCGGTTCTTTGCAGTCAGGGTACTGAAGCTCTGGAATAAGCTGCCTGGGGAGCACTGAATCAGCAAATCACAATTCTCCATTTAAACCACTTGTTAAAATTCAGTTTAGTTGTTTGACAAAGTCCTGGTGCAGTGTTATAATAGTTAAAAAAATTACCCAAAGAATACCAAAGAATAAAATACTGAAGCCTAAAAGCAAACCAGAGACTAAGAGTTTGGTCTCCAAAGTTCACTTTTAGTCCTGTTTTAACCAACGAGAATTAGCAAAGTCCACCAATAAAATTAATAAAAAAAGTGTATTTTCAACAAAACAAACTGCTCGAGTCAATACTGCTATGAATAAAGCACATAAAAACATTAATTATTAAGTACAGAACACATTAATACAAAGTGAGCATGGGTCAAGAAATGGGAAGAGCTTAAATTTTGTCACATTAACAGACTGCAAAATAATAACACAAAACAGTTAAAAAGATGAATACATGTAAAAGTAAAGACATTTGTTTAAAATGCAGTTTTTAAACCAGTATATGGATGACTGTCTCCTACCTGACCCCCTCAAACTGTACGATAACTAACCTATCGTATCTAATGAAGCCATGCAAAACTTTACTTTTCTGCTGTGAAAACAGGCCAGATTTCAGCCTCTTTCCCTCATGTACATCGGTGTGAGAGTATTTTTTGAGCAGTATGTTTTAACTCTCAAAAATTAATAAGTTATGGTGATAGTACAGGAAAAATTCAGGGATGAAAAACTTTATTCAAAACTGCAGCTGCACCAGATTTACATCCATTTCATCACAAAGTCAAAATCTTTTTTTTTTTAAATCCAGCATATTTAATGAACAGAGTCCATCCTGCAGCAACATGTGTCTGTGAGCCTTAAGAGGGACTGTGATCAAATCCTATGTGTGGAATCTGTAGATGTGAAAAGTCTCCCTCAACCTGACAGTCATGATAAATGATTTCTCTTATGGCTGAAACACCGTATTCATTCATGTGTTTGAAAGATACTACTGAAAGATGCAAATACACCTGTATTCTCCTTTTATTTGCTATTTTACATACTTTCATGTCAAGTACATTGAGTTTGTGTTAAATGAAAAAGGTTGTATACAATTGCCTATGCACAGGTACAAAGACACACAACAGTCCGCAATATATCAAGAGACCCTTGACAGTATCTCTGATACTTTCGAGTATTTCACTGGCATTGTACCAGTCTAAGGTAGTCTTGGCATTGCAGCTATAATATCACTATTAAAGCTGAAGCAGCTAATAGGTTTTAGTTGAGTGAGAGTGTGTGTGTGTGTGTGTGTGTGTGTGTGTGTGTGTGTGTGTGTGTGTGTGTGTGTGTGTGTGTGTCTGTGTGGGTGGCTAGAACTATCTGGTCCTAAAGGATGAACAATATTTCAAAAAAGTGTAGAATGACATAATTAGGATGAAGCTAGGAAGAAAAGTAAAATGTTGACCTTTTTTGTGAACCTGAGGGCTAAGTGTGTTCCTTCACTTCCTTTCTAAATGCTTTCCTTTTCACTTGGGAGGTAAAATGAGGAAAAATAAGTCCTGAGAGGAGCGATTGTCTGTGGCCTCGCTATCCAATCTCCAGTACCGTCACAAGCAATCTGCCGCCATTTTAAACCTGTAAGACCTCAAACTTTTCTCCTTTTAATCCTCCTGAGAAACTGACCAGAGAGGGGAGGAATGCACCTGATCAAACTACCTCCAAACCCCCTGAAGTGGAAGAAAGGGAGCTCTGTTTTCAAGGGGAATTCACAGGTAACCGAAGCCTCCGCCCCCTCCGCGGCTGCCCAGACACTTTCCCCCACGCTGGTTCACTTCTCCCACTTGAAGCAGCACCTTGTCCCAAACTGAACGACCGCGATGTAATTAGCCTCAGGAACACAAAGACTTCAACGGCCCTTTTCGGCACTGCACAAAGGGGACAGTCGTCTCGGTGGCTCATTAGGAGACAGAAGATAAGATAACAAGGTCTAGAATGTCCTCTGACCCGCCATCCACCTGTCGAAAGGTGAGCTGGACGCAACTCCAATTCCCTCCCCGACTTCTCTACATTACCTGCTCAAAGCAGAGGTCGCAATCCCTCCCACAGGACCGGCTAATGGATGTAACGAGAGGGGCGGGTGGGTGTTCGGCGAAGTGTCAGGTTTCTGAGGTGAAGAAGTAAAGGAGGCTGGCGACCCCGGGAGTCATGCAAAGTATGAAGGACGGAAAGAGGAAATAAAAGGGGAATAAACAAGCTCAGGATGAAAGAGGAGATGAGACGGGTAATTGGAAGGTGATGGATATAAACTTTCAACTTCCTTTGGAAATACATATGAAAGCCGATCCAGGTTCTGACATTCTGAATATGATTCCACTTTTAACTTTGTGGTGGGTGGTAATCCCGTGGGAGTGAGTGCTGAGTTCCATTTACATCCTAAAAATCCCAGTTTTCACACCCGCAAACAGCCAATCGTTTGCTGAATGAGCATATAAATGTGATGTCATACAGTGGTTATATTTCAATATGTATGGCAAAGTAAGAAATGCTGTTGGATCAGACTCGTCTCTCACGGACAGACTTGACCCCCCTTGTGTATTCCAGCACTCGAGTACTCCTCTGCTCCTGTTATGTCTACATAACGTTTATATTTCAATAATAATGTGTGTAATAATGTGTATGTGTTAGTCCCCGTAGGGAAATTACTCCTCTGCATTTAACCCATTCACCCAGTGAAGCAGTGGGCAGCCACCAATGCAGCGCCCGGGGTGCAGTGTGTAGGGACGGTACCTTGCTCAGGGGTACATCAGGGTAGCTTTTCAGTGGAGTCGAACCCCTTACCTTCCGATCATGGGGCAATCCCTCTACCTACTGAGCTAAACCTGCCCCTTCCACTTCAATGCTGGAGTATTTGCTTCAAATTGATTTGCTGCAAATGTAAGCAGAGAAGAATGCATTTTCATTCACTTTCTCCTTTCCATCTAACTGGATGCTTTGGTCCAGTGTAAGGACAGTCTGAGTTGTTGGATATTCCCCAAAAACCCACAGGGTTCATGTGATTTGGTCCAGGACCACCATCAGGAGCTGTTTGGCTCGGAGGACTATGCACACAGCTACGAAGCCTTTATCTGGAAGTCAAATTTGGATTGTAAGGAGTATGATGTGCCTGAAATCAGTGTCATTGTGTTTAACCTGCTCTCGGCTTTGTGTGTCCTTCCCCTTCAAAGGCCTCGCAAATAGCGTCATTCCAACCTGTGGCCACGATATTCTCCAGGGCATAGAAAGAATTACAAAGCCAATAGTTTAATGCAAAAATGGTTTATTAATTAAATTCAATGAACAACAGAAAGCTCTGAGTGTAATAAAGGTTAACAGGCCTTAAGTATGACTGACACCTACATGGCAGGAACCTTCAACGAGGTAAAACGCATGAAAAGACAAATTACCCTCAGAGACCCGTCGCTTTTACTGTTTTTCAAACCTTTTCCAAACGACTGAATTTGAAAGTTAAATCAAAAGTGAGTGCAGTTAACTTTTGTTTCCTTAAATGACCCTCTCTCAACAACACTGGCACTTTAGACCACCGTAATGAATGCTAATGTATGTAAACACAATCAATTTATTCCATCAGCATTAAAAAAAAAGTTTTGGGTGGCTTTTACCCTCCACTGCGTCTGTGACACAGGAACCCGCTGATGGCTCTGTAGTTAAAATATGGAGTTTAATCCGTCTCCAAAACGCCGTCCAGGTCGACGAGCTCATTTAAAACGTCTTGACAGTGACAGGAGTGACAGCTGATCTTCCGAAGAAATGGAGCGGCTCGTCAGATAGACTGTCAGAAGACTCCAGCGGCCACAACTCCAAAACCCCTCTGTCTCTGGCTGCAGGCTGTGGAGCTCCAAGTGCTGGAATTGATGATGAAATGAGTTTTTGACTATGGAGTGAGTCCTTTTTAAACCTAATTCCTCCTGGTCTTGCCCCAGAAATACAGATCTGACATGATGTAGAGAAAAAAAAAATCAAGGGCAATCCAATCAACTTTCTGTCAGAGAAGAAGAGGGGCGGGGCCGTGGCACAGAAGGGTATTTGAGGATTTGAGTATCGTGTGGTTTGCCCTTCATCTTCTGCTTTCTGTTTCATTTGTTAATTGGCTTCCACGTACGTGTTGCAGTGTTAGCTTGATGCTGGCTGAGCATCTCTGATCGAGCCAGCAGGCGGCTCACGATGTGTTGACCACAGAGTGTTTGAGCTCTGGCAGAAGCAGTTTCATATCACACTGTTCACTTCAGTAAGAGACAGCTTCCGTTTCTTGAACACCCAACAAACGGAGAGTCTTTTGGGAATGAAATAGTCAAGGTTGAAAATGACAGAGCTTGTCTCACAATACCGGTGTACGAGTGTTGTGTAAATGTGTGTTTTTCTACCTTCCAACTACATTTCTGGCTTCTTGTGAAAATAAACTGTGCGACATCTGTAATTCATGAGTGTCTGTCTTGGATTTGGCTGAACTTTACAGAGCAGTTTGATGTGTGACACAAGTTTAAAGGATACAAACCCTGTTACAAACTCAAAATTGAAGGAATCTGAAGAACCAGCCTCTTTAACCTACCCAATCTCGAGGAAGCAAATTATGTCTGCAGTTGTTGTGAAATATACAATCAATTTATTCTGTGTCCACTCTGTTTATTGCAGCAGCAGTTTCTTGTTGTTCCAAGAGAAAATTAAGTAATTTGTTCAAACCGAGTGTTAAGTGCCTGTTTAAACTGTTTTTGGCCATGTTGTTGACATGATATTGACCAGCAGCTCCCAGAGCTATTACATGGACGGCCATCAAATATGGTCACAGCTCCCTTAGGATATATCAGAATATTTATCTAGTTTTATCTAGCATCACAACCAGAATAACTTTGAATACCGAGTTTAGTTCTACTGCTTATGTAAACATGCTTTTCACAGCATTCTCAGATCATCACTCAGGCTCTGAATGGCAGCTACGCAATCTTCAAATACTAAGAGAAAAAATAAAACTGGAACGAGAAAGAAGAGAAAAAGAAAAACATTTTTCTGAAATACTGCCTTTAAATCGATGTTTTGAAAAACAAGATATAATCTAAATGAAAAACAATTTAGTAAAAATTGTAAGCAGCTAAAAAATTCAATTAAATGCCCCAGCTGCTTACACGGAAACAATCAATTGTATTTATTTAGAGGTTTTCTGAAATTTTGTGTGTAAACATGCAAATTAGGTAATATCTTATTAAACGTGCTCTCATTTGCACAAATAAATATTGCCAAAGAAAAATAAGCATCTAAATGTGTATTTTGGATATTTTCTTTCTTAGTCTGAATGAGAACATGTTATGGAAGCAAATAAGCCAAAAGAAAAGGAAACAGCTAAAAGTACAGTTCAGTTTTATTGGTATAGCATCGTTTCAAGGCACAGTCATCTCAAAGTGCTTCATATTTTAGGGTAAAAACAGCAATATAGCAATAGAGAGAAAACTCCATATGGCTCACAATGAGCAATATTTTCTAACAGTGGGGAAGAAGAACTCCCTTCTTCGGTGGGTCACATTGGGGTGGGGTAGGAGAAGTGCTCAGTGTATGGAGTAGGGTGCATAGGTTCACCTGATCAGCCCTTAATATAAGCTGTAGGTACCTGCAGCATCTCTCTTTAATATGTCAACATGCAAGCCGTGTGCAGTCAATCACAATAAGCTAATATATGTATTTATACACTACATATTTTAATTGTATTATAAATATATATTTAGTTGGAGTGATAGGTATTTTGCTATAAACAAGATGTTTTATGTTGTCATCGGTAATGATGTCAGATTTAACAGACAAGCTCACAGTCAACATCCCTACAAGAGGAAAAAAAAAATGCACACTTCAGTGATGTTATATTTTTTCCTACTTCCTTCAGGTTTAGCACTTGTAGCAATATTCAGATCCAGACTAGAGTTTCACAGCTGCACCATTCAATCAATTCTAGACGTATTCTACATGTCTCAGGGATCACTTCCGACCACAAAATTCAGTTTGACAGATCTGATATGGTTCAGAAAATTTGAGATCTCCACTAGACCTTAAAGCTTTGTCGATTTGCAGAAAGCTTTGCTGCACAGTGAATTACTAGCAGGTCATAGAGGTTTCTCTTAGCTTTAAGAAACTACAGAAAGTACAAGTAAAGTAACACGTTGTAGACTGTGTGTAATAGAAAGAAAATGTGCTCTCAATGAGAAATATGACCACTGATACATGAACACTTCAGTCAGTCAGTGCTTGCAGTTATTGTGTTGGATGCTCAAGAGAACGGCAGGTGTTCTTTGCATCTGGGTCAGGCATCAACATTCATTTTTTCAACATTTTGCCTGCGTGCGTGCGTCAGCCTTCCTTTTTAACCTAAGCTCCAAAGACCTGAGCAGCCTGTCTGGAGAGAAAGGGGGAAAAAAAAAAAAAAAAAAAAAAAAAAAAAAGGAGTTCACTTATGTTTAATCCATGTTAAGCCAAACTAATACTACACTGGAATATGTTCTGAAGAAGCCACTGCAATAAGGCCAAGGTTTTTGTGTTATTCTGATCAGAAATTCAGCTGCTTGATACTTTAACGCTTTTCAAACAAAAGTAAACACGGCAGAGATATAATTTTTGTTTTGTCTGCTTATGTTTTCTGTTCCTAAAACACAGAATTAATGTCATTTTAGTTATTCCTCAATTTGAAATAAAAACTTTATTACAAATATCTTGACGTGAAAATCGAACACTCAGTTTTATGAGATGTTGTCAAGGTTGCAGTGGACCCAAACGCAGATGAACAAAATGTGGGAACGGAACTGGACTATAACAAGAGGCGTGCCTTTTATTGAGGCGGAAAAACAGAACATGAACCACGCACAAACACACACACAAAAAAAAACCCCAGATGAATGAGAAACTAATCACAAAAATCTAAACTGGGAAAACTAAATACACAGAAATCAGGAACACTATGAAATACATGAATACCTGAGACATGGGAGGCTAGCGGCGAATGACAAGCAGACAATCCAGCAACAAAGGGTTTAAATACACCGCGGAATTATGAGAGAATGAGACACAGGAGGAGAGCACAGCTGTGAGTAATCACACACACTGGGAGGAAGCAAAACTGAAAACACTAACATTGGACATGAGACCGTCAAAGTAAAACAGGAAACACGAGACGCGCACAGAGACACGGACTTGACACTGAAACGGGGAGAAGCACAGACGTGAAAACATAACTTCAAGTGATACAAGAAACACCGGGAAGGCACGGAGACAGGAACCTAAAGACCAGGAACTATGAATAAGATAAGCAGAAAACAATAATGAGAATCAAAACCACCACAAAACATTGTTTACCACCCGCTAAATCCAGTGTATTTAACTGTAAAAGTAACAAGTGGTTTAGTAAAAGAAAAAAAATCAGATTTATTTGGTTGTTTAATTCCTGCTCTTTGCATATAATCTACCCTCTTCTTTCTACCCCTCCTTCTCTATCCACTTTGCATTAAATCCACCATTAGATGCGCTTGGTACCACCAGAGATTGTAGGCAATAAAACACATTGTTAAAGTGACATGTAATTACCCAGCCTGTCTTTTGACTAATTAAGTCAGTGCTGCCTATTATGTGGAAATGTATAAGGAAGTCAGGTGATCAATAACAGTGAAAGAGAAAGACAAGCTAATTTCTCAATGCTCGGATCGCTGATTCCTGCAATATCCCGGCTACCATGTTTATTATAGTTTCAGGCGGCCACCGTTCGGTCCACTTTGACTTCATCGAGCACGTTGGCGCTACGCTGTACGGTTCAGAGATGAGCTTACAGGCTAGAGAGTGATGTTCTGCTGCAATAAAACAAGATCCTTTTAATTTCATGCTGCTATAAACTGCCAGTCAAGATGATCAGAGCAGGGTTAGCTCAATGTACAGTGTTATCCAATATACAGTATTTCATGGTTTCATGGCTGACACAGGTGGATTTAGAGCAGGGCAATGGCTTTAGATATTAACAGAAGCATATTCAAAATTGATCGATGGACATGTCTGAGCAGAGGCAAAATGGAGCAACAGATTAAGAGCTTGGATTTTACTCAGGAGTGGAAAGGACCCATTAGTCGTTCTTGCCTCTGGTTAGGATGCCTCCTGGACAACTTTCCTTTTTAGGTTTTCCATGCATACCCAGCTGGGAGGAGACCACGGAGCTGCCTCAAAACCCACCGGAGAGAATATATGTATCTCATCTGGCGTCAGAACACCATCAGATAAACAGAAGAGGATGGATGGATGGACGATGGACCTCACTGAAGTCACCAAGGGTTTTTCAATTTCTTTACTTTTTTACCAGAGACATACAACCAGTGTCACATTTCCAATGAAAACATGATGAACAAATATAATGAGTCAAATACCCTTAGGGTCCACTTTGCTAGGGACATCTATTTAAGTGCCAGTACATATAAATAAATGATGATCCAACCATATGGCAGGAACTCATTTAAATGAGGCATTTAAATATGTAGCCAAGACAATCTGTTGATGGTTAACTCAAGTATCAGAATAGGGAAGAAAGATGGTTTATGTGACTTTAACAATGACACACTTGTTGGTGTCAGATAGCCTAGTCTGAGTACTTTGAAAACTGTTGGTCTGCCTGGACGTTCCCACTCAACCATCTCAAGGTTTATGGACAAAATGGACAATGAGCAGCAGTTCTCTGGGTGAACGTGCCTTGTTGATGAGAGAGGTCAGAGGGGAATGGCCAGACTGCTTTGAGCTGTAGTGATGTGTCGGTCGCGAACGAAACGCCTCTTAGAGCCGACTCTTTGAAGTGAACGACGTGAGCCGGCTCCTTATCACGAGCCGTGGGTTTTGTTTTTTTTTTTTTTTCTTCTTTCTCTCACCCTCTTTCTCGCACTTTTTTTTCCGCTTCACTCTGCACGCGAGCCTTGTGCTTTGCACTGGAAAGAGGGGGGAGGGGCGGTAGTTATACTCGCAGTAGCACAGGAACAGAGCAGGAGGGAGAGAGAGAGAAAGAGCCAGGGACAACAATGTCACATTAGAAAGGTATAGTAATCATCCACAACTATTTTCAGTTGCAGATGATAAAGGATTTATTCATGCAGGCCCATATGACAGAGAATATGCATCTTCTTTTTGTTTTCATATTTATATTTAATTGTGTTGTGGTTTGCAGTGTTTTGTGTTGTTTGACTTTAAATTTTTTTAAAAGGTAAAAACTGAAAATTTAAATAGTTAAAAGTTGAAATGTAAAAAGTTGGTTTTTGTATTATATGATTTATTTATTACATTTTATGTGGAGTGAATAAATAAAAGTATATTTACGGTGGCCCCTAGAGACAAAGCACGTACAAACTTCAAAACACGTACAAAACACAACAGAAGTGCTCCAGGATGCTAGGGGCAGTGTTGAGCTTTTGTTACTTAGTGGCTACACAAGCCAGGAATTACCAACGACCGGATTTGGTGTGTGGTAGTAACAGGTAAATGAACATTTTTTTAAATTATTTGAATATATATGAGTGCCTGTGTATAAATACACAAACAATACACATATGCTTTCAATTGTGTAATTTAAGTGATCTAGGTAGCTCTGTTTTGGAAGTTCAGTTCATGCTAGAAATGTGTTTTGGAGTTTGTACATGCTTTGTCTCTAGGGGCCACCATATATATATTTATATATAAACATATATAAATAAAACCACAGGTTTTTTTACATTAGTAATTCCTTTTGTGCATAATTGTATATTGTTGTTAATAATAAATTAATTAAAGCAACAAAACAACCTGAAGAGCCGGTTGGGAGCTGAAAGAGCCGGCTCTTTTTAGTGAGCCGAACCGAAAGAGCCGGCTCTCTAAAAAGAGCCAGAAATCCCATCACTATTGCGCTGACAGGAAGGTAATAGTAACTCAAATGACCACTCATTACAATGAAGGTCTGCAGAGCAGCATCTCTGAATGCACATACAACGAACTTTGAAGCAGATGGGCTCTAGCGCCACTCCTGTCTGCTCAGAACAGGTAACTGAGACTATGAATTATACAGCCTCCCCAAATAAAGTCAATGGGACACTGTAACAATTAAACACTGGAAAGACTCATCTCATTGGAATTCCATTAACCTCTTCATATCTAACAAATCAAATGCATTTCACTTAGAGGTTGGTTAGATGGCATTTTAGCAACCTGTATGTAACAAACATAGTGTCTGGAACTAGACGCTGTTACCTTTCATATCATCTCTCTTACACACATTTGGGTAGATATAAAACGAATGCTACCATTAAGTTGCTGGATGTTAAGAGGTTAAACGGTTGCCTTAACAGGGACACTTTTTTTAATACTGCACACCTGCTGCTTCAGTGATTGTATGTAAAACACAAACAGGCTCATCAGGACATACTGATTTGCACGTGAGCAAACCTGCAACATCCAAAGAAGACAAACATCAATAACAAAGACTGTTTTGACTGCATTTCTTTTCTTTGGTGGCAGAAAGATTTCTTGTAGCCTGATGACTTGTTAGTAGATTTATATTTTGTGACGGGCTGGGTCTGTGACCCAGCATTTTGAGTTATTTTGTATTTTTGATTTCTGATATTATATTGGAAATATGCTAAGTTCTTGGGTTGTTATTATTAGTTAGGATTTAGCTGAGTTTTAGTCTAGTTTATGTTTCTCCTATCTCTCCTAGTTTATGAGTCTTTTTCTGTTTGTCATAGATGAGGTGTTATCTCCTCATCTATGTAGCTTCCCTTATTGTCTCTCCCCTCTGTGTCCCTCTCTCACTCCCTCTCTCCGTCTCTTCTCCCAGTTTTCTCCATGGTTCCTTTTTTATTGTGAAGGTCTTGCTTCCATGTTCAGTTTTGCTTCCCCTGTGGCGTCATGTTCATTTGTGTCAGCTAACCGTTTCCCCAGGTGTTTCCACTTCCCTCATTACACTTCTGTGTACTGAAGTCCTCTGTCTCCCTCTGTTCAGTGTTGGGCTGTCTGTTTGTCTGGTGTCATGTATGTCAAGTCTCAGGATTATTTTAAAGCTTCGGTTCATCTTCATGTCTCTCGTCATAGTTTTCATGTTAGCGTTAGCTTATCCCAGTTTAGGTTTTAGTTTAGTTCTATTCTCAGTTTGACTTTGGCTTTGTTTTGTGTTTATGATATCAGCCACAATAAATACTAGCTTTTTGTTGTACTTTGTTTTTCTCTCGTGTCTGCATTTTGATCCCCACCTCAAACACACTGGCCCACCCAGCCGTGACATATTTTTAAATTCATTTTCCAAATCTTCCGAATATTTAATGATTAAAGTTTTAAAATGCATGAAGTGGAGGACACTGTGCGCTAGCCTTTAGACATGCCCGTAAACCAAATGCACTGGGGCTGTTTAAAATAAAACCAGCGGTGAATGCAAAAGCTGAAAAGGTCACTCGTCTTCACATTTAAGCCTATTGAAGAGGTGAATTGATAACGGACATTTTACCTGGGTTCATTGCCTTGGTTTAGTTTGTTCCCTTTTCCACTGTTTGCTTTTTGTGACTTTTCAGTTTGATGATAAACTACTATCATGCTACATGGGCTAAATCAATTATCGTTTCTTTGGTATCTTGTTTTTCTATTACATCAAAGCCTTGATTATACTTGTGGACACAGACACACACACAGCTGGAAACATCATTTGAAGTGTGGCACCTGGTGCACACAAAAAACAAGTGGGCAAGGAAGTTGATGACAAAAATTTCAACATTCAGACCCAAGTGGACCCGACAGATGGGGAAAGTATAATCGAGGTTTAAGAACAGCCTTTTTATTTCAGTCACCTTATATGTGACACTACCTAAATTAATTTATCTGTCTTTGAAGAAGTCTGCATCTCTTCTCTGAGTTCCTTTGGTTTTATGCAGTTAATGATGCACATAGATGAACCTGTTCATAAAAGATTAAACATCTGCTAAACACTCGACCAGGTTTACAAGAAATCAATCCCAATCCACACAGTGTATCAACCGAAGGCTAAAGACTGAAAAATATCACTTTAACTGGCTGACCTGACCAGTCAGCCAGTTAAAGTTAGGTATGTTTGAGTGTGTTTAATGGGGTGTTTTCTCTTTTGCAGCCGCGATGGGGATTTGGGGCATAATGAACTGGGGCATATGTTTTAGAAGTTTTCTGACATGTTTTGAGAGATATTTGTAGACAGTAAATTTAAAATAACAAAAAACTGGAAATATAGAAAAGAACAGCTGTTCTTGGTTTGCGTCATTGCTTTGCGGTTTGGGGTCTGTTTTTTCATCTTAGTCCAGGATTCTTTGTCCGGCTTTTCACGCACCACGTCACATCCTTCCTTTGAGGTGAAAACAAGTCTTAGACTGAAATGACAAAGTTGACTTGTTAGAGCCATTTGCTTCACAGATAAATTCATAACTGTGTGGTGGAAACATGGTCACTGGCCCAAATGGGCCAGCAGCTCGGCAACATATTTCTTTTTACCAGGCCTGGGCTCATTGAGGCTTCGGCTGTGTCAAGCCCTGCATTTAAACATGCACGAGCCAGCTCTCTCAGCATGTTGTGGTTGCACATTCATCTGTAATTTGTTATCTGTTCACCGAGGGGAACCAAGCTCATTACGTAGAAATGGGATAAAAATTAGGATACATTTTCCTGATTAAAACTGCATATTGGGGTCATTCTCAGTCAGAAATTCGTATTTTTCCACATTTTTTAGTTTAACAGAGTATTGTTACCAGCTGTCAGACAAATTGAGCTCAACCAGGAAAAATGCAATAAACAGGCAAAAATAGAGATTCTGTGTTCTAACAAAGAGACTGTTTGGAGTGACTTCAGTGACGGTGTCAGCGTGCACCTACGTGGAGACCTCAGACGGCGTTTTTCTTTCTTTTCGTCTGATCGTTAAAGTTGAGTCTCGTTTTAGCAAAAACAGACTAAATTGTTTTTAATACAGTGTATGAAATAATTCAAGAGGGAAAACATATCAACATTATCAGACATGACCTGATAGCATAAAAAGTTTTTATCTTTGTGCGTACAGAACATCTTGTACCTTCAGTCCACAGCTGACGGCAGAGAAAGAGGAACATTGTCTGCTTGATCATGATCTTCTCAGCTTCTCTTTCCACCTGTTGAACAGCAGCACACTCCAAACTGCAGTGATTTTTTCTGCTTTTTTTATATCCATCAGGAGGAAAATGGAGCTTCTGTCCAAGCCGGACTGAGAGGAGATAATTCACAGGAGGAGACAGAGGAGAGAATGGGCTGAAATGAAGTGAGGAAAGGAGAAAGGAAAATTGATGGGAGGAAGGCGGCATAAACACGACGGGTACTCCTGGTCCATCTCGAATGAAAATCCAATTTCAAAAAGGGCTTGTGGAGTTTACGGTGGAAGAGAGAGAAGAAGAAGTAGAGGAGGAAGGTAGGGGGAAAAGCAAACAGAAAGGGAAGCGAAAAATTGTGTGTTGCAGATGAGCTGCAGTGAGAAGCATTGTAAATCCTGAGGGCCTGAGGAGAGACAATGATCTTCAATTACCAGCTGTTCTGTTCTCAATTTTAGACAAGAGCAAAGGGAGAAATGAAGGAAAGGAAGAAGGAGGTGTAGGAGGAAGAGGAGAGGAGGGGGAAACACAAATGGGAACAGAACGGGGTCGATTCACACCGGAGCTGTGAGGAAGGATGGAGAGATAAAGAGACTCGGCAGAGAAAGAATGTAATAATTTTATTCATTGTATCCCGTTAACAGGAATGCTCCTTCCCGGACTCGTTCTCGTCCTGAGAGCCTCGTCACAGACGCTCCATTTGCAGATTGGACGGTGTGTAAACAGCTTTCTCCTCGCCGTATTACACCCATCTGGCAGAGCAGTTTTGTCACAAACGCCCAGTTTCCCCCTACCACTTCACCCCATTTGCTCCTTTTGTGTCGTTTGCAATTCAGAACATCTTTTCCCTGGCAGATTTGTGTACACAGGACTGAACAGAGACAGTAGCAGAGTAGAGTCGAGTCGGGGGAAACAAACACGAGGCCTGATTCAACATCCTGCTTCTCTGCGCCACGCGCTGACACGGCAGTCAGGAGAGCAAACAAGAAATGTCACACTCTGTTCCCACCTTCACTCGGCCTATCAGATCATTTTATGAATGTAAAGTTAGACGAGAGAAGATGAAATTTTAAGAACAATCCCATTATTTGTTTTTTGATCAAATTAGCCGATACTTCCCCATTTCTTATTTCAAGTTAATTGTATGCCACATTTATCTCAGTCAAACCACTTCAGCATTAATTTTGTCTGACCTTCAGATACACAGAGAAGGCCTGTCCTGGTGTGCGCCTGGTGTATTGATAAAAATACTGCAAAGGTACACAGATGGGGATGTAAATCTATGAATGTTAAACCTAAAACTCTGAGTCTGCACTCCTGACCTCTGATCATTTTCTCGTAGCCAGACTCTAAAGAAAGCCAATAAAAAGCTAAATGTTACATGATCATAGCCGGTGGCTTTGCATTTAAGAAACTGCAATCACTCTCCAAAATAACTATTTACCTGCATGTCTGATCAAACAGGACTGCTCAGTGGATATCAGACTGTATGCTTACCGTTTACATTCACACTTAAAGCCACATTAGAATCACCAGTTAAACTAAACTAGCTGGAGATAACCTTTACAGGTGCAGGGAGAACACACAACTACCTTCATGCTGTGAGGCAACAGTGCTGTCCTCTTCCAATAATAAGGGAGCACCAAATCATGAGTAAATATTGATTAGTGGACATAAATGAACAAACACTTGACCTTCTTTATTTCCTTCTTCCCGCATTTAAAACAGGTCAACGGGAGCAATACTCTAAGGAGACACTTTAACCCTTTGACTATGGAAAAAATCCCAATGCGGTCAGTCGGCATAGCCCACGTTCATAATAAACTGTTGGAATCCTGCAGATATGTGTGTATAGAATTATATCAATAAAGTGAAGACTCAGAGTTTCGGTGGCCCTGAGAGGTCAAATGCACAAGCAACTAGAAAAATGCTGCAAAAACACACAAAACACAACAGAGCTTCAACATAAAAGAACAATAGGAAAAAAAATCGATTACGTTTCTGTGCATTTGACCTTTCTGGGCCACCATAGAAGAAGATGATGATGATGCAATTTAGCTTTAAAATAAATGCATGTGGTTGAGCTCACATTAAAAAGTGTTCTTTTTGCTGGGTTTCATCTCAGCCATAGCTGCGTTTTTATTATTTTGTGTATTTTATTTATTAAATGCAGAAATGTTGGGTAGTTATCATAAACGAACTCCTGCCTAATACATAACAAATTATCATTTTCCCCTTGAATGGATGAGAAGAAACCCACATGAACTATAGACATGGAAACGTTACTCTTGTTTCAAACTGAGTTTCAATTAAAGTTCTGGCCTAAAAACAATCTCAATCAAAGCTTCGTGCGATACGTGGCTGCGCTAGCTTTCAGCGGTAGAATAAATATTTCTGTGCGGCTTCAAAATTTCAGGAATGAGGATTACTTTCCAGCGCTGATGAGGACTCGATGCTGCCTTCTTTGTGTTTTAACGTGACGTACCTCGAGAGACTGTACAGCGACTAATCATCCACACTGTGAGCGTCGCTGCATTGAGGATGATTAGCTTCTCGGCGTAAAACATCTTGTTTGTCTCTGAGCCGTTCTGCTTTGTGTTGTTACATCAGTAGTTTGTTTTCTGCATTGCTTTTGCATTCTCCTAGTTGACTTTGCTTAGCTTATGTATTTGGTGATGGAATCGTGCTGAATGCAGGCCAGAGCCGTAGCGTTTGCCATGCTAATTGCTGGCAGATAAACAGCAACGGTGCCCTTCTACCAAAACAAGGAGGCCTTTTTTTTTTAACGGTTGAAGTGACTCCTGAGGTTCTGGCAGCTTCGCTACCTGAAAGAAGGTGCCTCTGCATCTAAACAACAACAAAAGGCAGGAGGCATGAAAGCGGCTGTTTACCCCTCTGAAAGCTCGCCGGGTCATCATTGGCCTAATTAAACCGCAGAGTATTTTTAGATTTCTGAGATCCTGACAGATTCAGTGCCTCGGTGTGTTTATCTGTGAAGGAACAAACAAAAGTGTTTTAAGATTTATTGCCAACTGTCATGTTAACTCTCCTCCTGTCCACGGTGTGAAAGCGAGTCCTGCTGGGAAGCTTTACATCAAACGGCCCCTTTAGAAACACCTTTAATTACTCTCCTTCTCTCTCTCTCTCTGAAGTCCCGGCTGCGTTTGGCTGTCGGCTCGTCTCGCTTTCCACGTCTGGATCTGATTCAAGCTCCTTACTTCTGCTTGCGCATCCTTGAGCACCTCATCCCTCTGTCTCTCAAATTCAAATGAGCTTTAACTGGCATGACTGTTAAAATTCCCTGAGTAAAGTTTATTTAAATAGAATCTTTTGTAGAGAATACATCACCCAGTGATTCATAAGTCAGTGAAACCAGAGAGTGTGAAGACCAGAGACAAAAACACGACATTAAGAAAAAGTCGTGTCCGTTTTTCAGAGACTGTTTGAACAGTTTCGCAGCTGTAAAAGATGAGGCATCTGTACGTGCTCCTCCAGCACGTGCAGGCTGAAAAACGTGATGTTACCTTAGACTTTTGATACAGGGGTGTTTTTGACTGCTAATTGACTGTACACATCAAGATAACAGCTAGTAAGGGCTTCACGTGTATTTGAGAACAAGAATTTTTCCTCCCATTGCCCATGCCACTATACTTGTTGCCATATGGCTAAAACTCTGTGATTCAGTTGTTTTGCATTGCTATTTAGCTGATAGCTCGTAGGTAGTGGATATTCCAGACACTGGTTGCTAGGTAACTCTCTAAAGGATTTATCATCTCATGATAAATCGCAGGTATCATTTACTGGCAGTGGTAATCGCTTGGCTCACAGCTGAATTTCAGAGATATTCCGTGGTCTCTGGTCCCCGCATTGCTGCTCGTCTCTTCCTGGGAGGGGACGCCTTACGATGGGCTCTTTGACTGTTGATGTCTTTAACCGCGATGAGTGCTCATTAAAAAGTCCTAGTAACTATTTCATCTCTTCAAAGATCTGTACATAGCAGCTTTGTGTCTCAATTAACCCTCTCAGGCTCAAATTAAACTTTTTGTTGCTAATGCACAACCAAGTCCTGCAGTGGTACTTCTGAGTAAAAAAAACTCATAAAATATGTATGTGGGGTAATCAGGTTGTTAGTTTTTAACTGTTGCAAATCGGCAACGCCTGCCTTGAGATGGTTAAGATACAATAGCATACTATCCACACTAAGACCTGTGCAGTGTGTCAATTTTGAAAGACTGCAGTGTTTAGATGAATTACAATATATTATAAGACAGATGCCAGACATTTTATGCCTGGACACAATAAAATGAGCCTGACTGATTTAACTTGTTAAACTAAATTAACTGACTAGATTTTAAGCAAAACAACATTTAAACTATAAGATGAGAAAACACAATGTAATGTTAGGATCTGATTTTCCTGTTTGTATTTGGTTGATTTTTTAAAATTTTATTTGTTTATTTGCTTTAAGATTTAAAGTAGAACTCTATAAAAAGCATTCTGATAATTTTCCATCCTCATTTTCTACTTTTTTTTTTTTTAAGGTTGTCAAGCCATTTTCTTCTTGGTACCATTATCATAATCTTCAGAGCATTTGGGAATATTTTCAATTTTTTCTCATCTTGGTTAAATGTCCTCCTCATTAAACTATTTTCACATTAAGCATTTGAGAATTTCTCCCACTCGTAGATTAATGTTAGAAATCATTTGAACAAATCAGAGACGGTGCTAATTAAGTATATTATGTAGATTTATTTTTTCTCTTAGTTCCCTGAAACATGGCAGTTTTTCCTATAATTATTTTGCTCTGTTTCTTTGTCTCTCACTCTCTTGCTCTCTCTCTTTTTGTCATTTCCAGTGCTCGCTCAACCAGGTGACCCTGGGGACCCAGCTTCTTTAAATTGATTCTTTCTTTTTTATGTCAGGGCTTTAAATTGAAACCAATCCCCAAATGCTTAAAAGCTCAAACAGCAAACCGACTTCCTGCCCGTCGTGCCGCCAACCCCCTCGCCCCCCACTCCACTAAAATCTCTATCGCGAAAGAGAGAGAGAGAGAGAGAGGGGCCATGTAGGAGGAGGGATGGTAGTGAGGTGGGGTGTTTCATGGCAGCTCTCACACAATGAAGCGACAGGGTTCGTTTCGTCTTCGGAGGATTTGGTAAATCCGGAACTGTGTCGAGCAGCTTTAGACAGAAAGGAAAGGCCCGCCGGAGCAGAACCGCTGAGCATGACAACCAGCTTTATTTTATGTCATTGTATTCAAATTTACTACATCCCCAACACTTATCACCCCACCGCCATCCTTCTCAGCACACACAGGCCCACTTTGAAGATGGATCGCCGTGGAGAAAGAACACATTTTCCCCTTTTCCCAAAGTCAGATTGGCACAAATTGAAGCAGAGAAACTTTTTATGCGTGTCAGCACTGCACAATGGAGAGCACACTGTAAAAAATGGACACCTTAAGTTATCAGAGTCAAAACAGTTCCATTTAAAAAAAAAAAAAAAAAGCTTTAGACATACTCGTCACAGTTCTGAAACAATTGCATGAACCACTGATTTCAAAGTTTCGCATTTGCAAAGGTATGTAAAAATAAAATCTAAACAAAGTAAATGTGCATGAATGCATGCACACTGTTCACTGATATTTCTGCGTATTAAAAAATAATAATGTAGACAAACAACAGTTTTTGAATACTGTATTTGAACAATGTTGAAATGAAAGAACAAATTAAATTCATAATTTGGATCATTTATTCATTAACGTCATAGTGTTCAAGCACAAACACATTCTTGTAAAGCCACTGTTAGTTTTCCCTTTGTTATGATTTGGTCAGTTTTTCCCAATACTGGTGGAGACTGAAAGCTGAGCTTAAAGGAAAATTAAAGAATATTGGACCTTGATTGATCATATTGATGCAAACTAACTCATTCTTTTGGAAATTCATTAGTCATAAAATAAAGTACTGTGGATTTTGTCAGTTTGAGCTTTCTAAGGTGTGGTAAGGTTATTTACCCAAAACCTTGGTTTTCTTCTTAACCTAACCCCAAAAGTGCGAGCATCAAGACTTTAACCTACACAAGGCTTTGTTATTTTTCTTTGTTTTTTTTTAACTGAAAGTCTGAAAGTACTGGAAAAATCACTGATTCCTGTTAACAGACACAGCTGCTGTGACATGTACAGGGAGTGCAGAATTATTAGGCAAGTTGTATTTTTGAGGAATAATTTTATTATTGAACAACAACCATGTTCTCAATGAACCCAAAAAAATCATTAATATCAAAGCTGAATGTTTTTGGAAGTAGTTTTTAGTTTGTTTTTAGTTTTAGCTATTTTAGGGGGATATCTGTGTGTGCAGGTGACTATTACTGTGCATAATTATTAGGCAACTTAACAAAAAACAAATATATACCCATTTCAATTATTTATTTTTACCAGTGAAACCAATATAACATCTCCACATCTACAAATATACATTTCTGACATTCAAAAACAAAACAAAAACAAATCAGCGACCAATATAGCCACCTTTCTTTGCAAGGACACTCAAAAGCCTGCCATCCATGGATTCTGTCAGTGTTTTGATCTGTTCACCATCAACATTGCGTGCAGCAGCAACCACAGCCTCCCAGACACTGTTCAGAGAGGTGTACTGTTTTCCCTCCTTGTAAATCTCACATTTGATGATGGACCACAGGTTCTCAATGGGGTTCAGATCAGGTGAACAAGGTGGCCATGTCATTAGTTTTTCTTCTTTTATACCCTTTCTTGCCAGCCACGCTGTGGAGTACTTGGACGCGTGTGATGGAGCATTGTCCTGCATGAAAATCATGTTTTTCTTGAAGGATGCAGACTTCTTCCTGTACCACTGCTTGAAGAAGGTGTCTTCCAGAAACTGGCAGTAGGACTGGGAGTTGAGCTTGACTCCATCCTCAACCCGAAAAGGCCCCACAAGCTCATCTTTGATGATACCAGCCCAAACCAGTACTCCACCTCCACCTTGCTGGCGTCTGAGTCGGACTGGAGCTCTCTGCCCTTTACCAATCCAGCCACGGGCCCATCCATCTTACCCATCAAGACTCACTCTCATTTCATCAGTCCATAAAACCTTAGAAAAATCAGTCTTGAGATATTTCTTGGCCCAGTCTTGACGTTTCAGCTTGTGTGTCTTGTTCAGTGGTGGTCGTCTTTCAGCCTTTCTTACCTTGGCCATGTCTCTGAGTATTGCACACCTTGTGCTTTTGGGCACTCCAGTGATGTTGCAGCTCTGAAATATGGCCAAACTGGTGGCAAGTGGCATCTTGTCAGCTGCACGCTTGACTTTTCTCAGTTCATGGGCAGTTATTTTGCGCCTTGGTTTTTCCACACGCTTCTTGCGACCCTGTTGACTATTTTGAATGAAACGCTTGATTATTCGATGATCACGCTTCAGAAGCTTTGCAATTTTGAGACTGCTGCATCCTTCTGCAAGATATCTCACTATTTTTGACTTTTCTGAGCCTGTCAAGTCCTTCTTTTGACCCATTTTGCCAAAGGAAAGGACGTTGCCTAATAATTATGCACACCTGATATAGGGTGTTGATGTCATTAGACCACACCCCTTCTCATTACAGAGATGCACATCACCTAATATGCTTAATTGGTAGTAGGCTTTCGAGCCTATACAGCTTGGAGTACGACAACATGCATGAAGAGGATGATGTGGACAAAATACTCATTTGCCTAATAATTCTGCACTCCCTGTATACCATCCTGTGGGATAATCGTATCACTCTGTATCTGCTGAATGAGTAAATTCTATAGACAGCATATAAACGACAGGTTTAGCCTTTCAGTGGTTTGTAAAGTTACTGTACTGATGCATCAGACCTCAGTTTAAAATCTGATTGCCACCCTGCTGCTGGGGTAGATAAAGAAATATAGCCTCGTGTTTCTGTGTTTCAGTGTGCTCCTCCTCACTTTGTCATTGTAAATATACAAAATGAAATGCATACAACTCCATGTGGGGAAAGCTATTAGTTTAATTGTAAGATGGAAAACAATAAATCAGTAAATCTTTTCCCCCTCACATCCCTGACACTGGTTTGGTCCACTGTCTGCCATTGCCTAACATCTTTAATTTGCAAACTTTAAACACAAGATGTGTTTAAACACATATTTACTTTCAATATTTAGTAAAATTAAAGACATTTGCTCTTATAATTGGATTCTGTTAGCTGTATTGTTACTGGGTCGATATATCTCATGTCTTATGGAAGCCTGTGCACATTGAAATCAATAGAACCCACCACATTTTCAACCAGTTTTTCACATGCTTTTGTTTGATTTGTATTTCTGAATTAATTTTCTGATTTCCCAATAGCTTTCCCTGACTGCTTGTTGATCTCCCCTGTGCCATTCACAAATGAGAAGGTGGAGTTATCAGCTGCAGATGGTATCCATGGACCGTATCCTGTAGATGCGCTGTACAGGCTCAGATACCTGCTAATTAGTGCTCACTAACATCCAAATGCAATCTTTCACTCACCAAAACTGGAGCACAGACTTCTTGGACTGTCTGTTAGCATAATTATCGATATAGACCAAAACATCTTTTAATTCATTCGTTCACATTCATTTATTTATTTTCCTCCCAGTGTTTATTTCTACTGTAAAGTTTAACATATCATTTTTTTTATCAAACTAATGTCACAGCCCATTGTCCATCACTGATGCTAGTTTCAGTCATTGTGCAAATGCACAGTTTATAAGGTTGGGGAAACCTGCAGTCAGCTGAGACTGAAGACCAAACGTCCAGATAAACGGAATCAACTTTTTGGGATTTCCTTGCCTGGATGATTGAGCACGCATCAAGCCACTGTGTTCTCTGTTTAGCTGCTTTAAACAGCTTCTGTGAATCTAACATTCATGTTTTTAAAGTGTATTCATCTATGCTTCTTTCTGCCCTCAGTGTGCTTCATGCATGTTCACCCCATGTACCTGGAAACCTGACTGTAGCTGCAGTTCACTAAGACAGAAAAGTCATATAGGCACACCTACCTCCCGAAAAAAGCCTTTGGGATGAAGTCTGGAACTTTTAATTAAAACATCCGGCATCTCTGTCCACCTCAGCGGCCCAACAACAATAAAGGCACTCAATAAAATTCAGGTGGTCACAGACATGACCGCGGTGGTGGCGCTGGGATTCACAGACACTCAGAATTTCTTTGCAAACAAACGACCGATGAAGGAGAGTCTTGATTTTCAGGAAGAGTGAAGTGATGAAGACAAGTCTACAAGAATGCTTTTAGCTGCCACGCTGCTCTTCTCGTTGTCACTCCCTCTTACACAGCCGAGGACAATGAGTGAGATGGGGCAATGGGGCAGACCTTGCAAGATACACTTAGCAAGGACATTTTTATCTCTTGCCAAAAAAAAGAAAGAAAGAAAACCACTTCAGCAACACCTCTTGGTAAAAGTGTCCTCCATGTTTTCCGTTGGAGTGAGGACTGAAAAGCCTGTAATCTAAAAAAACGTCCCGCAAGATTACAGTACTTTAGTTGGAGGTGCATGGAACTTACCTGCTGAGCTTCACCTCTGCCTCATATTTAAGTCTTGAAGGGAGGGATCTGACCTGTCACCTCCACCTCAACTGAATAGGGAAAAAAAACATCCTCGTAGTTGTCCTTGTCTTTTCAGAGGATGACCCCAGAAAATTCATAAACCTATAACAGAGTATTAAAGTCATACCTATGGTGCAGATAAAATAAGTTCAGTTTAGCCAGTTAGTGATGCACATTTCTTTATCTTTAAACTATTAAGTCATTTTTTCATACAGAATGTATCGAGAAAATCTAGGAAATATTTTTTTTGTGTTGGGATAAAACAAGATATCCTGCAGGTAGCATATAAGAAAATAAGGATTTACGGCTGTGGAAATCAGCAACACACTCAAACAAGATGCAACCGAGGAAGGCCAAATTGTCTCCTCCATATTCAGCACATGAATTCCAAACAAAGCATGACTGATACACCAGGGTCTAATTCCACTGGCTGATGCTGGCCCAAACCTGGCGTGAGTGCCAACCATTGGGTGAGTGATTCCAGGTTGGCCTAAATTTTCACCCTCAAACATATATGAGCCAGAGCTGGCTCACATTTAGACCTGTGGGACAACGTGATGCATGAAGGATTCCAAGACACAAAATGAGAGCTGATCTGAAAATGACATGAAAAAGAATAATTAGGATAATTCAACATGTTTCACAATGTGGCTCATTATTCATCCCAAAAGGAGCCTCAGCACATAGGTCTTCCTAATTTGTCTGTTAAAGTCAGTCAAAACGAGCAGTGCTGCCCATCCATCCCTCCATTTTCAGCCTTTCTCCTGGCCCGTCTCGCGGCAGGCAGCAGTCAGCTGTTCTGGTCTGCTGTGGTAAAGACAGAGTTGAGTTCAGACTCCAGAAGAGTCTTTGCAGACTTAGCAGGCGATCGGATCAGATCAGAGATACTAAGAGTTACGCTGTTATTGTACCAACTGATCTTTTATTTTTGCCGATCAGCGTAGTTAATGATAGAAATAGACAGAAATCAGCTACTTTTGATAACTGCTAAATCTTATATAAATTGCTGCCTCAGTTAAACTGCCCTTTTTAAAACTTTACTTTTAATAATATACCATCCTGAACTTGTATCGATATCCACCTCTCCTCTTTATTGCCAACATCTATTCAGCAGCTCCATCAGGGCTCCCCGAGATGGTGAACAGGACCAGGAAATTTTCAAAGGTCTGACTTCACGGTTAGGTGTAGCTTTAATGATCCCCACGGGGAATTACAGAGGAGAGAGGAATCTGCAGTGGGAGTCGATCCAGAGGTCGGGGATTTAACCCGCAGCTTCATTCTGGAAGAGCCAGCAGGGTGGCCAGCAGGCAGCCTGATCCGAACACTTAAAGCAGCGAGATTGTTCATTCAATACCAGACTGTGACAGGAGGAGGCACAGTGCCAGTGAGTCACAAACTGTAAGAATGTAGAGCTGTGTTAGACATCTGAACACAACATCACATTCATAAGGAAAGTCCTTAACCTGTGCTGTTAGCTGTATGTGATCACAGAGCTTGGGACTGTTGTCCTTCATGCACAAATAACTAAACACTAATTACTCGAATGGACTTGGTCCATATTTATTATTCTTAAATGAGGATTTATGCACAAACATAAAAGAAATTACATTTTCTTTCCTAATTTAGGTTAACAATATAAACAGCATTTTATTTTAAGTTTGATTCAGAGCTTCCTGTTGTGGATCTCAGTCTTAGTCCTGAATTGTTATACTACAGGGTGGGCCATTTATATGGATACACCGTAATAACATGGGAATGGTTGGTGATATTAAAGTCCTGTTTGTGGCACATTAGTATATGTGAGGGGGCAAACTCCTCAAGATGGGTGGTGACCATGGTGGCCATTTAGAAGTCGGCCATCTTGGATACAACTTTTGTTTTTTCAATAGGAAGAGGGCCATGTGACACATCAAATCAAATCAAATCACTTTTATTGTCACATCACATGTGCAGGTACATTGGTACAGCACATGTGAGTGAAATTCTTGTGTGCGAGCTTCACAAGCAACAGAGTTGTGCGAAATACAATAATGTAAACAAGCAAAATACAAGAATGGCTACATCTGAAACTAATAAATATATGTACAATATATAATAGTATATGCATTTCTGGATGTGTATACTAAATATTTTTCTACGTGTGTGTGTGTGTGTGTGTACACATATTTTACAAATTAAATAGAGTAAACAATAAATAAAATATATAAAATATACAGAGTTGAGACATGTGCAAAACAGTGGCATTACTGTACAGTATGGAGTGCATAATGTTAAAGTTCCAGTAGTGAAGCTGAGGTGTCTATGACGTGTTCAGCAGTCTGATGGCCTGATGGAAAAAGCTGTCTCTCAGAGTGCTGGTATGGGACCGGATGCTGCAGAACCTCCTTCCTGATGGAAGTAGTCTGAACAGTTTATGACTGGGGTGACTGGAGTCCTTGATGATCCTCCCCGCTTTCCTCAGGCACCGCTTCCTGTAGATGTCTTGGAGGGAGGGAAGCTCACCTCCAATTATCCGTTCAGAGCACCGCACTACTCGCTGGAGAGCTTTGCAGTTGTAGGCGGTGCTGTTGCCATACCAGGTGGTGATGCATCCAGTGAGGATGCTCTCAATGGCACAGTGATAGAAGGTCCTGAGGATGCGGGGGCTCATGCCGAATCTTTTCAGTCTCCTGAGAAAGAAGAGGCGCTGCTGCGCCTTCTTCACTGTTTTGTTTGTGTGTACTGACCACGTAAGATCCTCAGCCAGATGTACACCAAGGAACCGGAAGCTGCTCACTCTCTCCACAGCAGCGCCGTTGATGGTGATGGGGGTGTGTACTTCTCTGCACCTCCGGAAGTCCACTATCAACTCCTTTGTCTTTGCGACGTTGAGGGTGAGATGGTTGTCTTGACACCAGTGGGTCAGGGCGCTGACCTCCTCCCTGTAAGCCGTCTCATCACCATTGGTGATAAGACCCACCACTGTAGTGTCGTCCGCAAACTTCACAATGATGTTGGAGTTGTTAGTGGCTGTGCAGTCGTAGGTGTAGAGTGAGTATAGGAGAGGGCTCAGTACACACCCCTGTGGAGCACCAGTGTTCAGTGTGATGGGGGATGAGGTGATGCTGCCCAGTCTGACCACTTGGCGTCTGTCAGACAGGAAGCTAAGGATCCATCTGCATAGGGAGCTGCTCAGTCCTAGATCCTGCAGTTTCCTGTCCAGCTTCGAGGGAACGATGGTATTGAATGCTGAGCTGTAATCTACAAACAGCATTCTCACATACGTGTCTCTCTTCTCCAGGTGTGACAGGGCAGTATGTAGTGTCAGGGCTATGGCATCATCAGTGGACCTGTTGTGGCGGTATGCGAACTGTAGAGGGTCCAGTGAGTCGGGTAGTGCAGAGCAGATGAAGTCCCTGACCAGCTTCTCGAAGCATTTGCTTACGATGGGGGTCAGGGCTACAGGTCGCCAGTCGTTCAATGAGGAGATGGTGGAGGATTTGGGTACAGGGACGATGGTGGCCATTTTGAAGCAGGCTGGGACTACAGACAGAGAGAGGGAAAGGTTGAAGATGTGCGTGAACACTCCAGCCAGCTGAGCCGCGCATGACTTGAGGACGCGGCCGGGAATCCCGTCCGGACCAGTAGCTTTGCGTGCGTTCACCTTCCTGAAGCACTTCCGCACATCCTCCTCAGACACAGTGTGCGCACTGACGTCATCCGCGGTGCGCACACTGTCCGGTCTCATGGTGTTCGCTGTGTTGAATCTAGCGTAGAATACATTTAGATCCTCACACAGAGAGGCCGTGGTCTGCGGTGTGCTGGTTTTCCCTCTAAAGTCTGTGATCGTGTTTAGTCCCTGCCACATACTCCGAGGGTTGTCAAACTGTTGCTCCACCCTGTCCCTGTACTCACGTTTGGCTGCTTTGATCGTCTTCCGGAGTTGGTAATGTGCGTGTTTGTAGTCCGATGTGTTCGCGGAGGCAAAGGCGGTGCTCCGTGCCGCGCGAACATCTCCGTTAATCCAGGGTTTTTGATTTGGGAAGGATTTAACTGTTCTGGATGGGACGACATCTTCCACGCATTTCCTGATAAATCCGCAGACTGAGTCTGTGTACTCGTCAATGTCCCTAGCAGCCACGTGAAACATTTCCCAGTCCGCGTGATCAAAACAGTCCCGCAGCGCAGACTCCGATTGGTCCGTCCAACAGTGCACCGCCCTCCGGGTTGGAGCTTCCTGTTTCAGCTTCTGCCTGTAGGCGGGCAGGAGCAGGATGGAGCGGTGATCTGATTGGCCGAATGGGGCGCGGGGGAGGGCTTTGTACGCATCCCGGAAAGGGGTGTAGCAGTGGTCGAGTAGCCGGTCTCCACGAGTGTTAAAATGGATGTGTTGGTGGAGTTTGGGTGAGACTTTCTTCAGGTTTCCCTTATTAAAGTCTCCGGCTGTGATAAACGCTGCCTCTGGGTGTGCGGTTTCCTCGCTGCTGATCGCGCTGTACAGTTCCCTGAGTGCTCGGTCAGTGTCGGCTTGTGGGGGAATGTAAACAGCCGTAATAATCACTGCTGTAAATTCCCTCGGTAGCCAGAATGGCCAGCACTTAACCATCAGGTACTCCAGGTCCGGTGAGTAGAAGGATTTGACCGGGTGCACATTCGCATAATCACACCAGCTGTTGTTGATCATGAAACATACACCACTGCCTCTGCTTTTCCCAGTAAGATCCTGTGACCTGTCCGCGCGATGTACGGAGAACCCCGGTAGTTGTATTGCGGAGTCCGGTACCTTGTCCGATAGCCAGGTTTCTGTGAGGCAGATCACGTAGCAGTCCCGCATCTCTCGCTGGAATGAGATCCGTGCCCGAAGCTCGCATAGCTTGTTCTCCAGAGACTGCACATTAGCCAGTAATAAACTGGGTAACGGTGGTCTGTTAGTGCGCCGTCTCAGTTGAACCAGAACGCCAGATCTTCTCCCTCTGCGTCGGCGTTTGCGGCCTCCAGGGCCAGAGAACAAAGGCGTCTCAGGTGAGATATCATCAAACTTATCATCAAACTTATTGGTAATGTCACAAGACAAACAATGGTGTGCTTGGTTTCAACGTAACTTTATTCTTTCATGAGTTATTTACAAGTTTCTCTTTGTTCACAGCCATTGACATGTCGAAGAGGTTAACACGAGACGAGCGGATCGAAATTGTGTTGATATCTGGTGAACGCAGTAACCGGGTCATTGCAGCAGATTTCAATGCAAGACACCCTACGAGACCACCCATCTCCCATGCTACAGTTAGCAAACTGCTTGCTAAGTTTTGTGAAACTGGTTCAGTGTTGGATTTGCCAAAATGTGAATGCAAGAAAACTGTCACTAGTGAAGAAACATCAGTGGCTGTCCTAGCTTCATTCAGCAAGAGCCCACAGCGTAGCACTCGCCGCATGTCACTGGAGAGTGGCATTAGTCGAACATCCCTTCGGCGGATATTAGCTACTCACAAATGGCACCCTTACAAACTCCAGCTACGGCAGCATCTCAACGAGGATGACCCAGATCGGCGCACAGAATTTGCAGAATGGGCAAAACAAAAATTGGAACAGGACCCTCAGTTCACGCAGAAGATTTTGTTCAGTGATGAGGCAAACTTTTATGTGAATAGTGAAGTCAACAAACAAAACCACCGCTATTGGTCTGACTAGAGGATCATCAGGGGGTCCTTTTGTCCCTCTGTGGGGGGTTACTCCCACTAGGTTTATATCTGGGACTCTCCACCATTTGACCTTAGAACTGAAGAAGCTTCTCGGATGAGAGGTGAAACGTCTTCAAGCAACTTAAAGAAGTCCAGACGCTTTTCTTTGCAAGCTCCTTTGACTACGATGACCTGGATGACTGAGAACCTTCACAGACATATTGGTCTGACACTAACCCACATTGTATGGATCCCTCCAAGACTGTTGGACCAACAAAAGTGGTGGTTTGGTGTGGTATATGGGGTACAACGATAGTGAGTCCATTCTTCATCAATGGAAACCTCAAGGCCACTGGATATTTGAAATTGCTACATGATGATGTGTTTCCCTCTTTGTGCACTGAAGCTGGCACGTTCCCTGAGTTTTTCCAGCAAGATGGTGCACCACCACATTATGGGTGCCAGGTCCGAGCATTCCTAGATGAACAGTTTCCTGGAAAGTGGATTGGTCGTCGTGGGCCAGTTGAATGGCCCCCAAGGTCTCCCGATCTAACCCCCTTAGACTTTTATCTTTGGGGTCATCTGAAGGCAATTGTCTATGGTGTGAAGATACGAGATGTGCAGCACCTGAAACTACAGATACTGGATGCCTGGGCTGGCATTTCTCCTGCGGTGTTGCTATCAGTGTGTGAAGAGTGGGAGAAGAGGGTTGCATTGACAATCCAACACAATGGGCAGCACATTGAACACATTTTATAAGTGGTCAGAAACTTGTAAATAACTCATGAAAGAATAAAGTTACGTTGAAACCAAGCACACCATTGTTTTTCTTGTGACATTACCAATAGGTTTGATGTGTCACATGGCCCTCTTCCTATTGAAAAAACAAAAGTTGTATCCAAGATGGCCGACTTCTAAATGGCCACCGTGGTCACCACCCATCTTGAGGAGTTTGCCCCCTCACATATACTAATGTGCCACAAACAGGACTTTAATATCACCAACCATTCCCATTTTATTACGGTGTATCCATATAAATGGCCCACCCTGTACTATAAATAGACTGTGATTCACTGTAAGCTAATCAGCAGGCATGCACATCACTCTTAGTCATAATTGTTAGTGTTAATGTTAGAAAGCATTTTTAGAAATCTTTACAAAAGTAAAACATTGGTCAGATTTGTAGTATACTGTGATATTGTTACACGTCACAAATCATTTATATATTTTTTCATATCATTTTATTAATATCATTGTGATTTGTTTTTTTAACCTCCTAGTGCCTGGCGTCCACATATGTGGACATCACATTTTGGGTTGTCTAGACCAGAATACAAATTTTTGCTCTACCGACATTTAATGTCCTCATATGTGGATATCAGGCCCTTGTAGAGCAAAATCAGGCAAAAAGATAATTCTTTGTTTTTTTACATTCATCAGGTCCCAATCAGCCCAAATAGCAAAGAGAAATTAAAAATGCATGCCATGAAAGAGTTCGGGTCTTAGGAGGTTAAATATCAAATCATTATTTATGGCTGGCGATCTATCCAGGGTGTATCCACCTCCTACTGTAGGTGTAATGTAAAAAAACAATCCAGTATTTGCCTGCCAACACACAGCTAAAACCATCATGAACAACATAATTGGCTCATTCAGTCATCGATTGGTTCTTTGGAGGCAGGATGTCCACCATCTTTGCTTAGATTTCTCTTCAGGATACACTGGGTGCTATTTCTCTGATTCCTATAATGTCTTTGCTAGGGATGGGTATCGTTTAGGTTTTATCCGATACCGGTGCCAAACCGGTACTTTTGAAACGGTGCCGGTGCTTAAAGAATGGAGAACACAAAATTGGTCCAAAAACCTCTCATGTTCAGCTGTTTTTTTGTAAAAAGATAACAATGTTAGCCTTTTCTGCAGCTATAGAGGATTTATGGCATCACTCTTGGCTGGAAGCAGTGCTTAAACAATGGAAAAAACACAAACTTTGTCCAAAAACCTCTCATGTTTAACTGTTTTCCACTTTTTCTTTGGTCATTTTAGCCTTTTTGGCCAGGGTGAAGGGAGCATCTGCCATCAAACAAGAAGACAGCCACATGTAGCTATGATGATGTTTGCTAGTTCACCTTACATGCATTAATTTAATAACGTGGTTAGCCTACACAACGTAAATTACACACGAACAACATTAAGCTACTCACGCAGAGAAGAACGGCTGCTGCTGCCGTCATCATCCGTCATCATTTCTGCTACACTGGCAGGGCTAGGGACCAGGACTCTCCTCTTCGTGTTTTTGGAGGATGTTGCTAACTCCGGGTCCAATAACAGGCAACACACCCGCAGTAGATGTGCTCGGTGTGAGGTCTCACAGCAAGCTATCAAATATGGCGCATTTCTCGGCTTTTAAAAAAAACGCTATGCGTCGCCAGGTGTTTCATCGGATTTGAGGTGTTACCTCCTTTGACATTATCACAGTATCAGCTTAAAGCACTTGTTGCAGGCTGCTGAGTTTGCATATTTTGCTGTGAAGTACAGCCAGATTTTTGACCACTTTGCCTTGGTCATTTTTAATCTGTAGCTCTGCTCTAAAAGAACATACGTACCTGGCCCCGCCTACTATCTTCAGAAATGTAAAATGATTGGCTAGAATCTAAAGTGTATCACAGCTCAGGAAAAAAAAGCACCGAAATAAAGCACCGAAATGTGCGCTGCTTTTCGGTCTGGTTACTACCGTTTATGTCAGAACCGGTACCCATCCCTAGTCTTTGCCCTATATTTAGGTTTTGTACATAAACTAATCTCTCTACGACTCTGAACACGCATACAGTTGTGTTAGCTGCTGTTGCCTCAGTGTAATTGTTGTTTTAGAGGAAGTCCTCATAGATTCACAGTTTCCTTGTTTGAGTAGTCCAAATAAAGCCACATTAATCTTCCACTGCAGAGTGTTGACTGATGTGTGAATCACAATGAAGCTTTCTAAGCCGTCCTGTCAGTACAAGTGAAAGTGAGGGAAGTCTTTTATTTCTGCAATACAAAGTGTGTGTGTGTGTGTGTGTGTGTGTGTGTGTGTGTGTGTTAGAGACAGTGCGTAACACCTCGAAATAAAGCTCCCTCTTCTCCATGATGGTGTGAAGATACGCTCTGCTAAGCTCTAGCACTTTGTTTCCAAGAGTTCAGCAAACAGCACCCACATGCAGGGTGACAACACGCACACAAACGCATCAGTTGTAAATTGTGCATGCATGTGTCACACAGAATTATGCAAATGTGTCTGTGTAAACAAACAGGCATGAAGCACACGCACTGACACATGAACACATGACAACATGCGAAAATTCCCTCTCATGCTCATTTTGCTCCGTCTTTACCATAACCAGAAGAGGACAAAAGAGTAAAGACGGAGCAAAATGTGTTCAGGTGATGCTTGTTGACGTGTAAATTCCACTTTAACCGGTCAACAAACTCGAGAGTCGAATTTCACATGAACGTTATTATCTGTGGCTTTTTCAGTCCAACTGACACGTTGTAGTAGGGATGCTAATATCAGGGAGAGTGTTAGTTTAGATGCAGTCCTAATTTGTGGTAATTTTTAATATTCTGATGCAACAAACCTGATTCCACCTTGTGGTAATATCACAATAACCCCAGGAGGGTTGCTGCGATATTACTCTCTTCCAGACAGGAAACCTGGAATAATTTTAAGTTGTCAGTGAGTGAAGGAGTAGTGCTTCTTCTCGAGAAATTCTTGAGGAATTTCTTGCTCACATGATCTTAAAATAATGAAGGTCTCACACTCAGTTTTATAAAAGTATGATATAATTAGGAGTTGGTGGGGTTTCTCTGGTGTCATGGGGTCAGCTTCTGTTTTCAGCACAGGTAGGCGGGGCGGTGTGTCACGGGATGCTGACACACCGGCGGTACATCAGACGTCATTTGATGGAGCGTTATTTAGGAGCAGCAACAGACGTCCGGTGTTGGAGTATTGCCACCTCCCCGAGTGATAACGTGTCTGGTAATTCTCCGCGGTGTGCATTACGGCCAACCTTGGATTTTGTTTGCTTACCTGTTGTCCTGTATCCTCAGCCAGATCCATCACCCGCTTGCCTGTCAGCTGTTCGTGAAGCCGCAATTCCGGGATCACCACAGAGATCAATCTCAGCTTTTCTCCCACATCCCGGGAATGCTTGCCCGAGCCTGTACAGCCAGTGTGACAAGTGAGCTCTCCAACTCTCCCCATATTTATTGCGTCATAGATCCACCCTGCATGCGCGGGTTACCCCTTTCCCTCCGAATGCGTGTCAGCCCCCTTCCCTGGTTTCCCTCTGTTTATTTATCAGCGTACATATCTCATCCCGTGTAAATAAGTTTGACACTGTAAATAAAGAGCACTTCCTGCATGTTCTGTGTGTTCTGCCATAGAGTCCGTTCACTCAGCATAACAGAATACTCCGACCATTCTATGGACTCTGTAGAACGCACAGACCAGGTTCCTAGTGACCAGCTCCAGAGACATGAAAGATCTCTGTCAAATTGGACCCATCAGTTCCGTGAGTCCGAACAGTGGGCCGGTCGGGTTAATGATACTCTGACGGCCATTCAGGAAACACTGGCTCGACTTGTTCCGCCCTCGACTCCCAGTCCTTCGCCCCCTCCACCCGAACCTCCCGCGTCGCGGAGTACATGTTAGACTCGCGACCCCACTCCCCCAGCACTAGTACCATTCGCAGGGGAGCTGGCCGTTGTGGAGGGGTTTTGATTCAGGTGTCTTTGCTTTTTCAGCGTTCTCCCCATGCATTTGCTGACAACGCCTCTAAAATTTCATATTTGATTGGCGCCCATCGTGATCGAGCCTCAAGTTGGGCCGAATCATATTTGCCTCTCCATCCTCTTGAGTCTCTCATATATGTTCAATTTGTCCAAGGTTTTAAGTCCGTTTTTCACCACCATTTGCGCGCGGACAAAGCCGCACGACGGTTGTCGGCGCTCCGACAGGGCCACTCCTCTATAGCGGAGTTCTCCATCTATTTCCGTGTTAAGGCAGCTGAGACCGGGTGGGGGGATGCCGCGTTGCGTGGGGCATTTGTCTGTGGGCTAAGCGAACGTTTGAAGGACGAGCTCGCTACTAGTGACGAACCTGAGAGTTTTGAGGAGTTGGTGAAGTTAGCCATTCGCATCGATAACCGCCTACGTAAGAGCGAGAGGGAGAAGGAGCGGGGAGGCCAGGGTTGCACAACCTCGGGGGAAGGCGCCTCGACGCGCACGGTCACTCAACCTTCATTCCCTCCCGCTCCAGTCCAAGCGTGGTCGCCTCCTGGGAATAATACTGAGGAACCGATGCAGCTGGGTCGCACAAGACTTACCCCCGAGGAGTGTCAGAGGCGTTTTAAGGGGCGGCTGTGTTTATATTGTGGTCAGTTATATCTACTTGCCAGCTTCGGTTAAAAGGTGGGGCCCACCAGTAACTGCGGGGGTACTGGTGGGTGGCACCTTTTCTCGGTCTCAGGTTCCCCGCATGCAGCTCTCTGCTGTCTTATCTAATAACACCAAGACCTACCCTACTCAAGCTCTTCTAGATTCCGGGGCTGAACAGAATTTAATTGACAGCGATCTGGTACATCTCCTCGGTATTAAAACACGGCTTCTAGAGGTCCCTGTTTCAGTTGTTGCCCTCAATGGTCAGCCCTTGCCCTCGGTCACCCATAATAAGAACCTGTCTTATTAATTCTTTCAGGCAATCATCGCGAATTTCTCAGGTTCTTTGTTTTTGCGTCCCCTGATTCCCCCGTAGTTTTGGGTTATCCTTGGTTCAAGCGCCACAATCCCCATATTAACTGGGCCATCCGTCGCATAGAGAGTTGGAGTAGTCACTGTTTGTCACACTGTCTGCGGTCTGCTTTACCACCTCCTGCGACCTGTGCTCCCGAATCGACACCAGAAGATTTGGATCTGTCGTCTGTGCCGGAGATCTATCATGATCTGAGGTCAGTTTTCAGCAAACATCATGCTCTGTCTCTGCCTCCTCACCGGCCATATGACTGTTCTATTGACTTGTTGCCTGGAGCTTCGCTGCCTACTAGTCGGCTGTATAACCTGTCTGGGCCAGAGAGGGCTGCCATGGAAACCTACGTCACGGAGTCCCTGGAGGCAGGCTTGATTCGGCCATCCTCTTCGCCCGTGGTTGCAGGGTTGTTTTCGTGGGGAAGAAGGACGGCTCTCTCACACCCTGTGTTAACTATTGTGGACTTAATGCCATCACTGTGAGGAATAAATATCCCCTTCCACTGCTTTCTTCCACCTTTGCTCCGTTACAGGAGGCAGTTGTTTTCACTGAATTGGACCTTCGTAATGCTTATCACTTGGTACGCATACATCGGGGGGGACGAGTGGAAGACGGCGTTCAACACTCCGCTGGGACATTATGAGTATCTGGTGATGCCATTTGGACTGACCAATGCGCCAGCGGTGTTTCAGGCTCTGATCAATGATGTGTTGCAGGATTTTTTGAACCGTTTCGTCTTTGTGTATCTGGACAACATTCTCATTTTTTCCCCATTCACTAGATGACAACGTCCAGCAGGTGCGCTGTGTGTTACAGCGGCTGTTGGAAAATAAACTGTGAAAGCGGAGAAATGTGTATTCCATGCGGGGTCGGTGTGGGTTACGTGCTAGAAAAGGGACAGATTCATTAAGAATTTCAGTCGGGTTGTGCTCCCGCTTACTAGTTTAACATCCCCTGCTCGTGTTTTTCAGTGGATGCTGGATGCTGAACGGGCTTTTTCGCGGCTTAAGGAGCTGTTTTGCTCCGCTCCCGTCCTCGCCCACCATGACGTGTCCAGACAGTTTGTTGTTGAGGTTGATGCTTCCGATACGGGCGCGGGAGCCGTGCTGTCTCAGATTTTGCTGGAGGATGGGCGTCTCCACCTGTGCGCTGTTTTTTCTCGGCGGTTTAGTTCCGCCGAGAGAAATTATGATGTTGGAAATCGGGAACTCCCGGCCGTTAAATTGGCCTTGGAGGAGTGGTGCCACTGGCTGGAGGGTGCGGTGCACCCGTTTGTGATTTGGACTGATCACAGTAATCTCGTTTACATTCGCAACGCCAAGCGGCTTAATTCTAGGCAGGCCAGGTGGCAGTTGTTTTTTAGCCGCTTAAATTCCACAATTTCCTTCCGTCCAGGCTCCCGTAATACGAAGGCTGATGCGTTGTCGCGCCAATTTTCCTCGGACATTGAGGCTTCAAGCGTGAGCACGATCGTTCCGCCCTCCTGCGTGGTGGGGGCTTTGGTATGGGAAATCGAGGCTGTGGTGCGCCAGGCTCAGCAGCACGAGCCTGATCCGAGATTGGGGCCTCCTGGTAAGCTCTTTGTTCCGTCCGCCGTGCGCGCACGCATTCTGCATTGGCTGCACACTGCACGCTTTGCCTGTCATCCCGGCGTTCGTCGTATGGTGTCTTTGTTAAAACGGTCCTTTTGGTGGCCTTCATTGGTGACGGATGCTCATGAGTATGTTGCGGCTTGCAAAGTTTGTGCGCGTTCTAAAAGCCATCACCAGGCGCTGGAGGTTGCGGTCCCAGCGGTGCAGGACCACCTTTGCCGCAGTAGACGGATTTGGCGTAAGACCAGGGCTGCGTTGCTTCGGGCTGTGACACGAGCCCTCTGTACGGCGGCTTGGAGACGGTCTCCCGCTCCTCTATACTCCGTGGAACAGAAGGTGTGGCTGTCATCTGCAACTGTTCTTTTGAAGTGCATGTCTCGGAAGCTGGCGCCCCGTTTTCTAGGCCCTTTCCCTATTCAACGCCTCATTAATCCTGTGTGTGTCAGATTACAACTGCCCGCTTCCATGAAGATTCATCCCACTTTCCATGTTTCCCAGCTCAAACCTGTTTCTCGCAGCCCGTTGTGCCCCCCCGACCACCCGAGTGGTGGATGGCGTTTCTACCATCCAGCAGCTACTGGATGTGCGCCGCCGGGGCCGGGGCTTCCAATTCTTGGTGGACTGGGAGGGGTACGGGCCTGAGGATCAGTACTGGATTCCGAGTTCGTTTATTGAGGACCCTGATCTCATTGCTGACTTTTACAGGAGGCACCCTGATAAGCCCAGAGGGCGTCCGGGGGCCGCCCGTTGGGGGGGGGGGTACTATTAGGAGTTGGAGTTGGAGTTAGGAGTCTGTGTGTTCTGCCATAGAGTCCGTTCACTCAGCATAACAGATATAGGTCACCGGAGACGGCTGTGTCAGGAAATCATGGGTTACATTTATGACACATTCAAATGTGTAGTTTCAGCATTTGGGTGTTGTTTAACTTGTAAGGAGCTGATTCCAAAATTGGAATCAGACTTGGCTAATTTATTTATTTAATCTGGGGTGAGATGAACTAGGTACTGCAAAGTGTTCTGTTACTATCAACGGAAGAGGCAAGACACAGTCTACTTCAGCTGGTTGTAACTTTTCATTCAAACAGAAGTTTCTTACCAGTTCGACTTGTGTGTGTAATGGATGTACAGGACAGTGGCTTAAATCAAACCTTCTGTTCTGTTGGTGTGACGACTCTAAGACGGATTGTGGATGTAGCTGGTCGCTGTTTTATAACATTTAAGCTGTGGTTAAACTGACTGGGATAAAATCTTTGCATCAAGTTTATCCTAAAGCTTTGGAGTGGAAAATTAGCCACGCTGACTCTTAAAGACTCTTCTAAATTTTACTGAGGTGGCGAAGAAGCTGCTGATGAAGAGGGACTTATTGTTAGATAACAAGATGAATAAAGGACACCGTGGAACGTGTAACAATCGACGAGTGCTGTTTCAAAGTATTAAACAAATTTAAATGAAATAACAGAAGAGATAGAAATGGAGAGAAAAGCTCAGTGTCGTCATAGTAAAACCAGTCTATAAATTATAACTTTATGCACATCCACAGGTGACTTACAGTTGCAGTAGTGATAATTTAGGTGTGTCTAACTATTTACAATAACTGGAAGAAAAATGTGTGATACAGAGGCTGTGCTCAGCTCTCTTGTCAAATTCAGAGTGTTAGCTGATTTTCAGTTTCATAACTTAGTGGGTAGCATGCTCGAGTTTGTACATCAGTGATGTTGATGATGAATGGATATTTTTAGGTGATCTGTTTCTCAGGTTTTGTTTCTTTAATGTTCAGTCAGCCACCATACATGAACTATTGATATCCTACACATACACACTTCGCTACAGTTTTGGTTGATGGGAAACTGAACCCTTTTGTTTGTGGACTCAGCCAAGGCCAAGTTAGTAACACTATATTTTATAGCTAGTTTCGCTGGTGATGCTTTTCTTCTTTTTAATTGTTAAAATGATGATGTCAAAACTTCAAAAAATGAGGTGCAGTCAGTAACCTCAGAGTGGATATGTTCATGTCTTTTATAAAGAGGGAGGCAGTTCTGAGTAAAGCTAACACGAGCACTGATGACCAGCCAGTGTTGGTCTCTGTTTACACAGAGTTTCTCGCTGTATTGAACGGGCAGGATTGATGACCCAGAGCCTCTCCGATTCTGGATAAGAATGCAGCAGTTTCTAAACTTGCTATATTTTGTAATCCGAAGTTGCACACAGTGGGAGTACTGATGAGCTGGGATTAATTTATTTTTACATTTTATGCAGAAGGAGAAAACCGAGTGCGTTTAGGCAACTTTGTCCTGGTCGTTGTGTCCTTGGGCAAGACACTTTACCCTACCGCCTACTAGTGTTGGCCAGAGGGGCTGATGGCGCGATATGGCAGCCTCGCTTCTGGCAGTCTGCCCCAGGGCAGCTGTGGCTACAACTGTGGTTTGCCTGCACCAGTGTGTGAATGTGAGAGTGAATGAATAGTGGAATTGTATAGCACTTTGGGTGCCTAGAAAAGCGCTATATAAATGCAATCCATTGTTATTAATAATTTTTAGATCTCTTTGCAATCATCTACAGTGCAGGAGACTGTCAGTATCTTTTTTTAAATCCTTACTACAGCCCTGTCAAATCGTAATGCAGAGAATTCAAAAGCTTCCTTCCCTGTCAAAACGCGCATAAGTGATGGTGAAAGCCTACATGAGGTGATTAAAGATATTTAACAGCTTTAATGTAAAAAGGTTCCTATCAGCCTCTGAAAACCTGTACTTGTAGAGCAATGACAGCATGAAGGAAAGCTCATAGTGCGTGTGGCGATACTGGTAATAGAGTCGGCTTGTCGGACAGGCAGGACAGGATAATGGTTCGATAAAGATTACAAAGAGGAGGGGAGTCAGAGGACACCCCTGTCTCGCCTCACAGCTGAGCACAAAAGGATATTTGGCTGAGAGTAATTATAGAAGCTCATGGAGAGTCACAGAGGGTTTGAATTCAGCAGGTGAAGCCTGGTCCGAACGCTGCCATCGAGTAAATCTTTATTATCTCTGAAGGGCAATTTGTTGTGCTGCCAGTGGTCAATTAGGATCAAAAAGCACATATGTAAGAAAGAGCGAGAAAAGAGAGCAGGGCAGTGCCATCGATGCAGTTTCAAAGGCATCAGACACTCGGAGGAGAAAATTCTTCTTTTCATGTGAAATTAAGGTTTATTCACATACATTCAACCAATATAACATGTTTTTGCATCAGAGAAACTCCGAATGTCAAACACACATCCCCCTAAAGTTTAAAATGTTCACATATGAGCAGCAGCTGTGGTCAGCCTGATTTCAGCTAGAGTGGCTTGCTCCAATGAAAAAGAAATAAAAAGAAAAACTTACATATGTTCATTATCCAAAGGAAATAACTATTTCACCAATTTCCTCTGTAATTTTGGGGCCTCAAAGATGGATGATGGGCTGATGCAGAAGCACCTCTGTGTTCATTACAACTACCAGACGTGCTTTAGTGCCTAGCTGAGATGCATTCGCAGTGTTTGTTTCTCTTGTATTACTTCACGTACTACTCTTTTTGCTTCTTTACATTAACAAACAGACTGGTCACGTTTAAGGAAGATATGCCACTGAGCAAAATATGCTTATTCTCGTTCCTTCCTGGGATAAAAAGATTGATAATATTTTCATATTTGCTGATAAGGTGTAAGACAAGCTTTAAGCGTACCAGGCAGAATGAACGCAGCTAGCCTGCCTCTGACTACAGATAAAAAGGAAACAAATGCAAACACCTCAAGTTCACTATAACATATTTTATATTTCATTTGGAAAATACAGAGTTTGAAAACACAGCACAGAAGCCTGAGAACTATTCCTGAAGACTACTTGAAGAAAGTACATGGAAGCTGCGTAAGAGGTTTCAGCTGTTTTTGCTTTATATATTGTATTTCCATGTATGCTTGCACATATTTCCATAAATGTCTGTTCATATATCCCAAACAAAATTATACTTAACATTATGTTTATTAACGTAATAAACTACTAATATACTGATCCACAGGACCTGAGACTGAAATTTAACCCTCCATGTTTTCTTTCTTTTTCTTTTAACTTGTGGTTAAGTGAGGGTGCTATTAACTCTGAAATTTACACCTAAAGTTAATTTATACTTTTGGACTGTGAGATAACTCCCACAAGGGTATGATACTTCACCAAATAATGACTCTGTCCGTTCTTGGCAGCTCTTGAGATATAAAAGCTAAACATTTTAACAAATGAAAGGATGAAACCTGGTTATGTAATGCAGATATTGCACCTGTGCAGGCGATAACGGCTGATGACATAATGTGTCTCTCAGACCAAATGCTACATGAACATAGGTCCAATCCAGAGAGAGCGTCAGCTGGTAAAGATTCAGTTTTCTAAGTAAAGAAAACTGAATCACATAGAAAAAACTGTTTCTATGTGTTTTGCGATTAGGAAATGAAGTTCATCTGATAATTTTAAAATCAACCTAGGGAACGAAGAAATAAAGGAGGTCAAAGATTTTAAGTTTTTAGGAATAATCTTAGATCCACATCTTAAATTTGACAAGCATGTAAAGAAGATCTCTAAGACGGTCAAGGCTAATCTGAATTGTTTTAAGTTAATTTGGTACTATATACCCACTTCAGTAGCTTAGTTATTTATGCATTCTATGATATTTTCTCATTTTTCATATTGTATGACAGTTTGGACCCAAGCAGCACCATCTACAATTCAGCCTGTGGTATCCTTATATAATCAATCTTTAAAAATAATGGATAAAAAATCTGTTCGGTGGCATCACTGTCACGTTTTAAAGAAATATAATCTACTTAGTTTTAAGAGTTTTAATCATCTGTGTTTTCTTAAATTAGTTTTTAAATGTATAAATAGGATGGCCCCAGAGTCCATCCATCCATCCTCATCCGCTTTATCCGAGGCCAGGTCGCGGGGGCAGCAGCCTAAGCAAAGAGGCCCAGACCTCCCTCTCCCCAGCCACCTCCTCCAGCTTATCCGGGGGAACACCAAGGCGTTCCCAGGCCAGCCGAGAGATATAATCTCTCCAGCGTGTCCTGGGTCTGCCCCGGGGCCTCCTCCCGGTGGGACATGCCTGGAACACCTCACCCAGGGGGCATCCTTGTCAGATGCCCGAACCACCTCAGCTGGCTCCTTTCGATGTGGAGCAGCAGCGGCTCTACTCTGAGCCCCTCCCGGATGGCCGAACTTCTCACCCTATCTCTAAGGGAGAGGCCAGCCACCCTTCAGAGGAAGCTCATTTCTGCCGCTTGTATCCGCGATCTCGTTCTTTCGGTCACTACCCACAGCTCGTGGCCATAGGTGAGGGTAGGGACGTAGATCGACCAGTAAATTGAGAGCTTCGCTTTTACACTCAGCTCCCTCTTCACCACGACGGACCGGTGCAGCATCTGCATTACTGCAGCTGCAGCCCCAATCCGTCTGTCGATCTCCGGCTGCCTTCTCCCATCACTCGCGAACAAGACCCCGAAATACTTGAACTCCTCCACTTGGAGCAGGAACTCATCCCCGACCCGGAGTGGGCACTCCACCCTTTTCCGGCTGAGAACCATGGCCTCAGATTTGGAGGTGGTGATCCTCATTCCCGCTGCTTCACACTCGGCTGCGAACCGTTCCAGTGCGAGCTGGAGGCCCTCACCCGATGAAGCCAACAGAACCACATCATCCGCAAAAATCAGAGATGAGACTCTGAGGCCACCAAAGCGAAAGTCCTCCGCCACTTGGCTGCACCTAGAAATCCTGTCCATAAAAATTATGAACAGAACCGGAGACAAAGGGCAGCCCTGGCGGAGCCCATCACCCACCGGGAACGAGTCCGACTTATTGCCGGCAATGCGAACCAAGCTCTTACAACGGTTGTATAGGGATCGAATGGCCCGTAGCAATGGGCCAGACACCCCATACTCCCGCAACACCTCCCACAGGACACCCCGAGGGACACGGTCGAATGCCTTCTCCAAGTCCACAAAACACATGTAGACTGGTTGGGCAAACTCCCATGCACCCTCAAGTATCCTCGAGAGGATAAAGAGCTGGTCCAGTGTTCCACGACCAGGACGAAAACCGCATTGTTCCTCCTGTATCCGAGGTTCGACTAGCGGACGAACTCTCCTTTCCAGCACCCTGGCATAGACTTTCCCAGGGAGGCTGAGGAGTGTGATCCCCCTGTAGTTGGAACACACCCTCCGGTCCCCCTTCTTAAAGATGGGGACCACCACCCCGGTCTGCCAGTCCATGGGTACTGCCCCTGATCTCCACGCAACATTGCAGAGGCATGTCAACCAGGACAGCCCTACAACGTCCAGTGCCTTCAGGAACTCGGGGCGGACCTCATCAACACCAGGGGCTCTGCCACCAAGGAGTTGTTTAACTGCCTCAGTGACCTCGCCCCCGGAAATTGGCGGGTCATTCCCCTCATCCCCAGAGTGTCTCAATAGATACATCCAGCGACAAGATAGTATTCGTATTACTAGGAGTAAGGTGAACGGCAACTGCAAGATATTATATCGCAGATCTACATTCGGTCAGTCAGCTTTTTCTATAAAGGCCTGTGGAACACACTTCCAACCGATATCAAATTGATTACAGACATTAGATCTTTTACATTGAAGGTTAAAGTGTGGTTAAAGGGAAATCAAAGATGTAGTCATTTTAACTAATGATTTTAATTTTATTTAAAACTATTGTCGAGTAACTGTAATTGTATTTATGATGTAATTTGGTTTTATGAAAATGTATGTTTTATTGTAAAATGTATCTATTTAGATTGTAAGCCCAACAAGGGACAATTGTTGAAAAAATTAGCAGTAGCTATAAACCTATGTGCGGCACATCAGTTTCATATCTTGCACTTGAACTATGTTAAACTGCACTGTCCCTTTTAAATAAATAAATTCAAACACTGTTGTCTCTCTTCCTGCCATCAGTAGTACTCCTGAAATAATCTGTAATTAAAGATTTGGTTTCTGTACACACAATGTGATTCTTTGTGAATTGGTAATGCATACTTCTCAGGAGAATATATCCTCTGATGGGTTCTCCACGCTGCATTGTCTGGTGATGTTTCGCATTTCAGTTTTAGATTTTAGCTCTCCCATCACCTCAATAGATAAGAACAGCATCTGGATCACTGCACGCTTCATGCTAATCCATGAAGACCAAGACCCAGAGATACATGAATGCAAACATCATTTCCACAGTGAGAACCGTGGCCTCAGACCATGGCCCAGTAGAAGCTGGGCCATGGTCAATGAAGTCAAGTGAAGTCAAGTGGACTCGATAGTCAAGGAAAAGCAACAAGTGTGATCTTGAGAACACCTTCTACCCTGGGTAGAAAAAGTTACAGCCAGAAAACCTTTATTCCTTAAATCTGATCCTTCCACACATGTACTTTTGCATTCAGCTGGTTTGTGGCTGTAAGTGTAGAAGAACTTTGAGGTTTTAATGGACGCCAACAAAATCAAAAAGTTTCTCTTAGAAATCAACAAGCTCACCTGCAGCTTCAGCTCCAACTGACAGATACGCAGTTACCGAGGCCGTAAAACATATTATGTCTTTCCACAAATGTATTCAGCAGACATCGCTATATAGATAAAAGACTGCGGTGCATACAGTAGAACAATGCTTTGGTCAGAGTAAGAGACTCGCTTCTTTCTTCTGTTCTCTGTGTCTATTGTCCTGCTGATCAGTCGCGTCTTTCACCACACTGATTTCGTTTTTCTGCATCAAGGCTATTTTCATTTATGCCTTTGCTTTGTCGTTTCCTGCATGTTGTCGTCTCTTCCACGCTTCCACCATGCTGCGTTCTCTTGTCATTTAGCTTCCTTATCAGGCTGAGCACGGCTGTCGCTTGTCATCAGAGTTTTGAAGTTTCCTTGCTTTCATTTTAGTCCGAGGCATGGCAATATCTGTTCTGCGCAAATTTGTAATTTTCTTCTCTCAGTTTGTCATCACATTTTATCACTGTGGGTCTTTTTTTATCACTTTACAAATCAAGTCAACCGATTTCAAATGGATCAGTGAGATTGTTTTTTCTTTTTTTGTTCCTTCCCATCAGCGTATCTGAAAGCACCTGGCTGATAATGTTTTCTCTGCTGGACTAAAGTACTCACTCATTAGTACAGTGAAGTTAAATGAGCTGATCACAGTAAAACATCACTAAACGTTATATCCAGTTTGTTGATGACAGCTTAGTTGGAAATGCCACATAGACATGTTGAAAAAAATTAGGTGTCTGATTTTTCACGTCTGATGTAAGACTTAGAGGTAATTTTACTTAAGGGCTTTCTACTAGCCTGTAGGTTTAGGATTGATTCACAGATCTCAATAAGTTATTAGAAGACAGCTCGAGCTCATCTGGGATTCATTTTTGGATCCATAAGTTATCATAATCTAAACAAATTATAAAACTATTCAAGCTCTACTTACCAAAATGGACACAGAGACTTTTTTGAAAGTCTGCACATCCAAGCATCCAATGAGATTTCTGAGATGAGAAAAATGCTGCAAGGATCGCTACAGCAGCTTCACAGTCTCGCCACAACTGTCAACGTGACCATGCCCCAACTTTAGGAATGAACAATATAAAACATAGATTTATTAGTAGAAGGGTAACTAGCTAAAACAAACAAAAAGAAGAACTTGTTTATTTCTGCTGTAAAGTTGGGCCTTTTAACGTCGAAGTCTATGGGGACTGACTCACGTTGAGAGCAAGAATCAAGCGCCCACTACAGGAACTGTAGTTGGCCCAACTTTCAGCTCTTGGAGTTATCATCTGGATTTAATGCACTAGTGTGTGACCTTTCTAAGCAAGGTAAAGTTTACATGCAGCTATTTTGTAACCCATCATTTGTCTCATGACACAGATATTTCAGTACACAGTTCCAGTAAATGTAAAATCTGAGTCTCATAGCGGTTCTTGGCTTTGAATTAATTCCCAAAAGTATGTTGTCACCCCTTGACCATTTAGTATTGTGTGCTTTCACTCTCCAGCAGCTTTATTTTTATATTTTCGCTTTGGGAAATCTTAAATTTTGTTGAGCTGACATTGGACCAACTCATATGAGACAGTTGTCACACATATCAAAGCCATTGCTTTGAAATGTACCGGCCAACAGAAGCAGTGAAGTTAATAGGGTTTAATGCCCCTGAGGCCGAATCGGAGCAAATCCCTGTAGTGTAAATGAAAAGTATTGCGGAAAGCCTGAAACCAGAGAAGCTGGTATAGCAGCAGATTAATGCGCACAGTGACACACCGAGTAGCGATACAATGAAAGTTCACTTGTTCATATACAAATGTCCGAGAAGTGTTTCCATATCGCCAACATTTATCAACACGATGATATGTAAAATCAGTCCAAATACACACAACTTTGTGTTTGTTGCAGCATTTACAGTAGTTCATTTCTTCATGCACACCGGTGATATTTGGAACAAATGCACTTATAAGTGTCGTTCATACATTTCTATCAGCACTCCTTTTTCTGACTGCTCTGTCAGACCAGTCCTGTGAGAGTGTGTAGATAGCAACATGTGAAATTAGGAAGGATTTCATGCAAAGGCGAGGCCTGCGTGAAATGAAAGGACATACATAGGAAATCTGGGAAAGAACAAAACAGATAAGCTGATTCATGAGACGAAGACGAAGACGAAGCTTCTTGGCCTGACTGAGATACGGACGAGACGTTTGAATGTGTCGTAAATGAGAGCGGGTCCTCTCAAAGTGATCCAGCAGAGGTTGTCATGTTGAAGCCTTTGTTATTTGTCATTTCTGAATGAGCTTCTGACATGGTCCACTGGGTCAGATCTAAAAAAATCATTTCATCCTTGTTTTTTATCATGAGAACCAACTTTGTCTCTCAGTTCTAGACGTCACAGCGTGGAGTCGCCTTTGCCCTCGTGTTTGTGTGGTACACTGTGAGCACAGCACAGCTTAGTGATGCTTAGATATTTTAAGGATGTGTGAGTACATTGGATTCCCTACAGGAAAACATTTTCAGAAGTGACCACTCACAGTACAGCTGTCGATATTTAGATGAGAGTAAAATGACAAAAATGGAAAAAAAAAAAAATTAGAAAGATGCAACTCATTCTGCATATTATCAGTTTAAAGCCTAGATTCTTAACGTATGGCTCAAAGCCCAGTGATGGTAATATTGATATTATTTAAGTGGCTTTTGAGTTCAAAAAGTAAAGAATACATTAATAGTACATTTCAATCAGATATGGCAGCAGAGAATGAAACTGAAAAAGTATGTTGAATATCTCCAATATTTCAGTTTTCTTTTATTGATCATGGCCCCCTCTCACACATTCATGTCAACACACTTGATATTATAAGGTGAATTTGACACCTGAAGGTGCTTTACAGGTAGGCAAAAATCTCACAATATGGAGAGACCCCGCTCATCAGACAGTCCCTTATGTGGAAACACAAACTCTGTTTGTTTGGAAGGAGAACAGAGAACAGAGAGAGAGACCACCTAATACATGCTACAGGAGAGAGAAGATTAAAGCTAATGATGTGAAATAGTAAGCCAATGACAGGAGGGGAACTGAGCACAAGTGTTCAATGCATTATAGCCTGTCCTCCAGCAGCCTGAGACTTTACCAGCATGACAAAGTGATGGATCAGGTTCATGGTCACCTGATCAGGCCCTAACTATAAGGAGTCTAATCTTAAACCCACAGAGGGTTTCTGTATGCTAAACCTAAACAGGGAGCTGGCTCCACCGGAGAGGGGCCTGAAGGTTTCAGAAACTTTAGGAACTACAGGAAAAAACTTGTTTTTAACAGGAAGATCTCTTTAAGATGTGATGGGGCCTGATCATTCAGGACTTTGTAAGTAAGGCGAAGGATTTGAAATTAAATTCTGGAGGCAATAAAAAGAAACCAATATACTATATATACACTGGTATGTCTTTATTTGAAACAATAAAGCTGTTGTTTGATGTGTGGGTTCTCCTAAGTGGTCTGTTCCTGAGGTTGGCACTCCATTATAAGGGCAACAGTGTTGGTTGCCCTTTCTCTCTCTATTTGTTGTCACAGAATGTATTTTTAATTTATTTTTTTATTTTTAATATACATTGTTGCATTTATTTGTGCAGAGCTGCTAGTTTAGTTTTTCTTTATTCACTGTGTGTGTGTGTGTGTGTGTGTGTGTGTGTGTGTGTGTGTGTGTGTGTGTGTGTGTGTGTGTGTGTGTGTGCTTTCTCTCTATTTACTTTTTTAACATTCCCGTCTTGGCAAAAGCCGTCTCGTGCGCATTCATGCCACTTTACAGCGGGAGAGGACTCCATCATCTGTGATGGCCTGACCAACTTTTAAATGTCTCTGTCTCGAGCTGATTCAGTCTGCTGTGGAAAGGTGTGAAAAAGCAACAGTAAAATGGATAATGACCACTTTTATTTCTGCTTCTGTGGACTCTAAAGCAGTGCTCTGTATTTCCTATACGTCTTCATCAGAACGGATCACTTCCGTAAGCTGGAACTCTGCCGCTGACCGCTAACTAAACCCAGCAAATTCCTGCTAACCACACCTCCTTCAACCGATCGAGGAATCCCCTCCCCACACCCTGCCTAGCTAATGTCTGTCCGTTTCAATTTAGAATTTACAGCACTCGCCATCCTACACTGCAAAAACTACCGTAAGCCAAGAGAATTGAGGTATCCATTCTGACGACAGTTTTACAGCAGCTAAGTCCACTTAGCATTAAATCCTCCTCCTCCTGACTGAAGACTAACCTATTTTCAGACCAAAAGCAGGGCAGAGAGAAGGAAAAGCTTCGCTCAAATTTAGTGTTTAATTTAGTTAATATCACTGGTTCGCTCTGTAAATTTACAGCAGCCCTCAGTTTGAATTAGACTGCAGGGAACAGTTAGAGAGAAGCTGCATCCGTAAGTGTGTACGCTAATGCAAATTCACAAGCCGGGGTCGATACTTCTGTGTTTGCTTTTCTGCACTGGTCCCTGTTTACACAGAGTGTGTGTGTGTATTTGACGTGTTCCACATGCAGAACACAGCTCAGTTAAAAAAGTAAGAAATGAGTACAACTCACAGGTCATGTGGACGGGTGAACGAATATGTGAACGCTGAGCAGACAAAGTTACTTTTAGCCGACTGTTCAGAGCTTTACTGTGTAACACCTTCCAACTAACACATTCCTGATCTGTACTCTCACACGCTGTGTGCTCGAGTGGGTTGTTGTTTTTATGATAAATCGGCTGAATGTAATGTAATTTTCTGTGCAGCTGAAGCCTTCCTCCAATATGAATATCAGTGTGAATAAATGACTGTCAGGGTCACAGCTGCAGTGTTAAATATGAACAAAAATGGAGCCCAGACTGATGCCTTTTTTACATCCGTTTAATGGTTCATATGTAGAATATAAATACGCGACTGACTGTGAAATCAGTCTCTCTTGGAGCATCTGCGGCTGTTCATTTTCAGTCCTGAATCCCAAATTAAATGTTGCATATTAATCACAAGAAAAGAAACATTTCAGTAAAAAAATGAATGAATTTGTTATGTTTATTGTTAACTTGTTACCAACCGTCAGGTCATCAGTGACTGGTTTAGATAGCATTCACCAGCAGTTGTTGTGTTGTCAAACAGAATCACAGTCTGACAAATGTTTTTTTGTTATCATCAGACACACTACAAAGGAACCAGCACACAGACCAGTTCCTTACAAGCAGGACACACAAAGCCCACAATGTACAAGAGACCAGCAAGCAACACAATTCAAGAAAACACTCAGCACCTTTACAACAGTGCAAATGTTTTTCCTGTAACTCAGTGTTTCATATAAAGATTTGACACTAGGTCTATTTATTTGTGAAACACACTTTATAATAAATAACATTAAATGTTAAGTTATATAAATTCTATTAGCTGCTCTAAATGCTCAGTTTCAAACAGTTTTATCTGCTTTTAAATTTAGATGCCTGCAGTAGGATGTGACAAAAAGTATGTGTGCACCACAGCCCTGTTGTCCAAGCCTTTTCTTTGCAAAGGGCCAGTGTTGGGAAGGTTACTTTTAAAATGTATTCCACTACAGATTACAGATTACATGCCCCAAAATGTATTCTGTAACGTATTCCGTTACGTTACTCAATGACAGTAACGTATTCTGAATACTTTGGATTAGTTAATATATTATCATGCTTTTTACAACTATGTGAATGTACTATTGCTGTGTGATTTATTACTGTTACTGAAGGTCCGCGGCTCCAAACCCATAGTAAAGGGACCTCTGACTAATACGTCGGGTTCAATGTCGGGCTCGTAGCTGAAAACTAGCTTTACTTTGTTGTCTGGATCAACTTTGCTTGCGAGAGACAAAGAGAGGCGTTGACAGGCTGCTCCAACGGAACTTGTTGTTTCGGAGGAAAACATGAACACAGTGTACAGTCGAGTCTTAATAGCTTACTTACAACTGGGCTCGTCAGGCACTCTTCTTGGCTGCAGTGGTTATTATTATATTTACATGCTTCCAGCTCCCGTTTCTGCTCCATGATAACTCGTACTTTTCCACTCTCCTTTTTCTCCCTCCTCGCGCTCACAGACACATAACGGGTATGGCGGTCCATTCTCCCTGCAGCACGGACTACACTGCCCATGAGGCTACATTCTTTAGAGATATACCTGTAGCATTCTGCCTATTAGCTTAGCACAACAACAACAACAAAAAGGCGCTCTCTCACCCAGGAAACACGCAGAGAGAGAGCATCGCCGTGTAACCATGGCAACCGTAACGCTGCCACCTGGAACAACAGAATAACAGAACACAAACAGTCCTGACCCGCGACAATATGAAACAGGAAAGTACCGCCGTGTATCCATTTATTTCAACAAAGTAACTGTATTCTAAATACCACCTTTTTAAACGGTAACTGTAACGGAATACAGTTACTCATATTTTGTATTTTAAATACGTAACGGCGGTACGTGTATTCCGTTACTCTCCAACACTGCAAAGGGCAGCCATTTAGAAGGAAGTCTGATTAAAACAAGTACCTTAAAGGGAGAAGCTCTAACGGCGTGTTTCTGACAGAGGATGAACGGAGGACCAAAACCCGGTAATTGATTCTCTGTAAATTGAGAAAAAAAGGGGTTTTCTTCAAAATACTTTAAAATGCATGTTTTTTCTTCGATTAAGGGGTTTGGCAGTAATTAGGGAGAATAATGAACATGTGAGCTTACTATAAAGATGTGATTAAAGACTCTTTCACTTTCTGTTACGTGCGGGGGGTCCTGAAAGATTAAAGTGTGTTTTTTACCTTCTGAACCTAATCAAAGATGTGATCAAAAGCTTAGAAACAGAGAGAGGAGCAACACTAATTTCCCCGTGATTAGAAATGAATTGGAGTTTTGTGTCACAAACACCTGAAATCCTGAAAAATGAAGCCCTGATGAATCACCTCTCTGATTAAAGAAAGACATCATCAATCATCCACAAACCCTCTGATACTGAGCCCGGTAATCTGAAACCAGTAAGTGGTCGACTGGGCGGATTCCTCTTTGATACGGAATCACTTTATTACAAATGTCCGTCCTCCTTCCACAGAGACGTTTTCTCCACTCGAGAGTTAAAGCGCTGTTTCTGAGTGAGCTCAGGATGCTTTTTCACATCCAGATTTGGTCAAAGATATTGGAGCCTTCATGGGCTCTCCTGCTAGTTTCTTTATTACATTTTAATAAAGAAACTAGCAGCTTGTGTTTTATTATTTCCTCTATCATGAAGGCATCCAGTCCTGAAGTAAACACAGATTGTGCTACAGAGGATCTGTCTATCCCGCCTTTGTGGCAGAACAGATAGTCCATCGTTTATTTACATTCTTAGCCAGAAACAGAAAAGAAGGTCACACTGTCTTAGTTTCATCAAACCATATCGAACACTGTAAGTCAGGCAAGTCATCAAAATCAGTGATCAGCTGCTGAATGTGTCCCTGCTCTATCACATCTGTAATCATAATTCCAGTTCAGGTGTTGGACGGCGCTGTACAGGCACGTCACTGTGATGTTGAAAAAGACAATGGCCAAACAAGCTACTGACTGTGACACTAAGTTGGAGCGACGCTGTTCTGAAGTCTTTCGTGACACTGACGATGTCAACCTCTAAAATGGTTAAAGGGGACATGAATGTGGACATGTCTGCATAATTTTGGCCATTTTACATGAATCCATTTTCTTCTTATCTGGGTTGCGCAGTCTAAGCAGAGATGCAAGAGCACCCAGTCAACAGCCAGAGCCTTCAGCTCTTCCTGTGGGGAACAGAGGGTTTCCAAAGCCAGCCAGGAAACCTAATCACTGCAGCCTGTCCGAGTTCTCATATGTCAGACATTAGTGACGTTTAGCTTGTTTGGAGGCTATAATTAGTGTGTAGTTTTTATTTTGTTTTGTTTGTCAGTTATACTGCTGAATGTCACATTTGCTCCAAAAAAGCCATCAAAGGCAGTTCTAAATGCTGTGTCCTCATGGAAAACAGGACTGATACACCTCCTGTTGTCAGACCTGCAGGGTTTAGGCCTGTGCTGTTCTCCTCTGTCTTATACTGAACACAAACTATCTTTTGGACTGGCACAAATAATTTGTGTGCCTTCTTATTTGATGCAGCACACCTGATTGTTCTGTAAATAGAATTAAATGGTTATATAAAAAACACCTGAGGCCTTGGCTGCATTTTTAGGTAAATAGTACCATATAACTTTGTGGTTTGCAGAACTTGTGCATAATTTTTAGAAATGTACAATTTCTATTTGCATTTCAAGTTATGAAAATGATTCGTTAAACATGTTTGTGGGTTTTACAGTAAAAAATATAACTGTTTTCTACTCTGATTTTAAAAAATTTGTCAGAATTTAGATCAACTGTGCTAATATAGTATGCCAAAATGAAAAAATAACTCAAATTTCAGATATTTGAGGTTGTGCTGAAAATAATGATACCTAACAAGGCAAGATAAACAGTTTTTAAAGGTGAAATATAGAGGTAAAATCAAAAGTAGTCAAAAACAGCCAATTATACCCTGGACCCCAGAGGGTTAATCTTTCAGCCACTCCCTATGGCTCCTGGCTATAGGTGAGGGTAGGAACATAGATCGACCAGGAAAGTGGAGAGCTTTGACTTCACTACAGCAGACCAGTACAGCATCCACATTACTGCAGACACTGCACCAGTCCATCTGTTAGACTCTCACTCCCCTCTTTCCCCACTCATGTACAAACTGCCCCACTTTAGGCTGGAGATCACCACTTGTTGAAGCAAGCAGGACCACATAATCAGCATGTAAAAATTCTATCCATAAAAATTATGAAGAGTATCGGTGTAAAGGAGGCATCTGGGCTGAGTCCAATTTCAAGTCCAATAATGCAGGTGTTGTACTGACTCAGGTGCTCTGAAGTACTGTTTTCTTTTGCTGATTATGTATCTATTCTTAGTAAATACTTAGTAAATACTCTTAGCTGTGTCCACCTTAGTTTTAACAGTTTGTGCAGTTTTTCTAGAATCGATTCCACATTTTCTATGAGAATTTCTTCCATTTCTAACTCTTCGTTTGGTAAACAGTGCAAATTTGCATCTAAAAAGTTACCACATTTGACCACTGTGCACAATCTTTAACCTGAGTACAGCAGTCCACTAATTGCTGAGTGGCTGATTTGATTTTGAACTACGATTCAAACTTGGTTTAATACGGGTGTTTCTCTGTAGACAGATTTGCAGCTTCCTTAGTGAAAATAGCAGTAACATGAATAAAACTTAGTTTGATATCCACTGAACATAAAGAACCTGATAAAGTGGCGTGTCTGTCGGTGATGGCTGCTGACAGGATGTTGCCTCGTCTCTGTTTTGCGCTCACAAAGAGAGTTCTTCAGAAACCTCAACTAATATATTTTTGGCTTTATACACATTTGGCTTCAGGGTCATCAATATTTTCATCAGAGGTCCCCCCCACCGACAACTCCAGGCCTCCTGCCACAGTAATATCCAGTATAATGAGTCTTTGCCAAGCAAACATGCCTGCAACAATATTGAGAGCTTCTTTCCTGTCCACTGACATTATTTCCCAGAGGAAGATGGAAATTACAAAAAGGAAAGAAATTCATCTATTCCATCCATCAACGCTGACCCACATCAGCAACAAACACAACAACAACAGCTGCCCACCCCACCAACAATCTCACATCCAAGTCTCACGAACTTCCATTAAGTTCTTACAATTGGCCTTTAAGCCACGACGCACTTCACAGACAGTTGGATAAAGTCGGAGAAGTAATCCAACGTGAACGGAGCGACTTCACATCTCTCTGTGGGGATGAACCATCTAGGCCGCGGGCTATGTGTCGTGTGGGATCTTGTCTTTGTCGGTTTGTCCCGATGTTGCCAGAAGCCTCTTTAAGCGTCTCGCTAATTAAGCGGCAATATGACCTTTGGCCTCCAGGCAGCAACCTAAAAGAGAAAGAAGGAGAAACACAGAGCTCACGTTCTTTGTCTTTTTGTCCTTTGAGAAAGAGCAAGAGTGAAATATTTCTCCCAATTTGAATCATTAAATCCAAAATTCTTCTTGATCCCAAACCGAAGGGGAAATTCTTCTGATTTCTACAGAATATTTTTACATAAGCAAAACAAAGCACTGATTCCTTCCTGCTCTGAAGTATGACATGAACATGATTTAACTCTTTACCCCTTTGAAAGTCTGCTAGGAATAATGTTTGAAGCGCTTTTCTGAATTGACTGGTTTCTCTGGTACTTTAGGTCTGCTTACAGAACACAGTGACTTTAGATCAGAAGCTAGTGAGGGTAAAATAAATAATATAAACAAATATATAGGACATCATACTCTTTTCAGTGATGGTAGTTTGTTAAAAGAGGCACCACAGTGGTGCAGTGGTTAGCACTGTCGCCTAACAGCAAGGACAGGCCTGAATTCATTAGCCAACTGGGCCCTTTCTGTGGAGTGTGCATGTTCTCTCTGTGGGTTCTCTCCAGGCACTCTGGCTTCCTCCCACAGAAAAGTAACATGCATGTTGGGTTAATGAGTGATTCTGAACCATGAGGTGTGAATGTGAGAGTGAAGAGTTCTGTCTCTGCAACAGACTGGTGTTGCCGGTGACTGACACAGTGACTGTGAACTAGATAAGTGAATGCGAGAATGGATGGATGTTACTATAGGTTGGATCACAACATTGTAAAAACACCACAAAAAAATCAATTTGAACACAAAGCTGTCACACAGAATAAACACACACTCAGGCTTCACCGGGAACACACATTCACATTTCAGCAAAATGAGAGTTAAACGTGAGGTGAAAGGAGACTGGAGGAAGAGCAGCAGCGCCCACACTCAGTCTGACTTTGATCTGGTGTGTAATGTTGGCAGATGTCTTGATTAGCAATGACATAGCTGATTATTTCACAAAAGCTCAGAAAGAACACTTTCTGCTACGTTTGGAGTCCTGTTTCGACCCCACTCTTTGTGTACACGCCCGAGAAAACTGTACTGCATGAAAAAAGTTGGACGTCATCCATTTTTACCTTTTTTGTTTTAAGCACCTACAAACTCAAGGATTCGGCTGGACTGGAACATATCCCTGTTTTCAAAGGCAGGGTGCACTTTTGACAGGTTGCATGCCCATAGCAGTAGATATTTCAACTACTACATCCATGTAAACTCATATTTCCACATTCACGTGTTTGCTCATCTCAAAATTTGTGTAGTTGAGGCTAAACTTGGATGAGATCTGTTGGTGTAACAAATTATGAAGCCTGCAGCCGAGGCTTCAGGCTGTTCTAAAAGCTCTGTGTCAGTCAAAGGATCTCCCTGATGCCGGCATATCAAATCCACAGCATTAGCTGTTAGCACAGAAGCCCCACCCACCTGCTGTTTAATTCTTTTTAATTCTTTTTAATTTTATGAAGGACAGCCAATCATAGTAGACTGTAGATATATTTGGTGAAAGAGTTTGAAGGTGGATGCTAGGCAGGAGAAAAAGAGGAAGACCTCAGAGAAGATTCATGGGTGTAGAGAAGAAGGTGTGGCAGGGTCTGCGTTCTGTCCCTCACACCAACCTTCTTATCTTTGGGAGTAGAGGTTCCACCCCCTGGAACTCTCTTCCATATGAGTTTCACCAAGCCCCATCACCAGAGCCCTTCAAACTACTTTTGCAAACTACTGTTTAACAAAACCCTGAAGATCTTTTTGTTGTTTGTAAAACGCCCTTGGGTTCCTTGAAAGGTGCTATACAAATCCAAGTTTTTTTATTATTATTATTATTATTATTATTATTATTATTATTAGGGGAGGATGCTGGGATAGAGTGCAATGGAGGCTGGTGATCTGCTGTGGTGAGCCCTAAAGGGAGCCGCCAAAAGGCGAAGACGATGACTCCAGTTTCCTTCGGTGCTGTGGTGTAACTCAGCAATGTCACTTTGACAGGGACAGAATCTGTTGGCTGGAAGGGGATTTCTGTGGCTGCATGGAGATAAAAATTTGTGTTTGGAGGAGTGAAGATTATGTATGCATCCCCACAGGTGCATCTATTCTTTCACAACATCAGGCCACAGGCATCTGTAACTCTGAGTAATTGCATAGACGTACCGAAGGCCTCATCTCATCGTCCCACAACAACTGAAGGAAATCAACAGAAATGTATAAAATCCTTTCATTCATTGAGCTCTTTCTCTGAGACCTTTGCTCCTCGTTTCCTTGGTACCAATATCTGTGAAGCACTAAAAAAATGATTGATATCACTACTGTTGAGGGCCCGAGCTCTTTAATGAAAACAACTGGAACATTGTTGGGATGTTCTTAGATGTAACATCATCAATATACATGCACAATGAATGGCGACTTGTCAGTAAATTATTGAATATATAAGAAAGATCAAAAGTTTTTAAATAATTTGATTGCCTCACCTTTTTCCTACCTTATCTTGTTCTTCCTCCTGCCTGTGCCTGCTACTTTCCTTATCTTCCTCCTCAGCTCCTTCCTCCCTGTCTCCTCTTCCTCATCTCATCTCATCTATCCTTTACTCCGTCTCCTTTTATCTGTCTACAATCCATCATTTATTTACAGCTTAGAGAGCCCTTCCATTATGATGGAGTGATAAAATATCTTGTGGTCACCTGAATGAATTGAAGATTTTCTGGCAGCGAATCGAACATCCTCAGGTTTCCTCCCGATGAGAAGAAAAATGTCTGGGAAGCCAAAACACTGAGCAGACAGTCCTGCTCGATCAAGCCCTGCAAGACTTGGCTAACTTTCAAACACCCATCAGAGATCGATTGAAGCAGTCTGTCGCTCTAATTGAACGCTCCCACAGGTCGAACCCCAAACCGTGGAAACCCAAACACTTGAACTGAGACCTCGCCTCAGAGGAGCACGGCTCCTGGATAAAGTCCAGTCAGAGCCTCTTTCCGCAGCTGCTTTCCATAGCAGAGAAAAGTGCTCTCTCCTACAGGAGCAGCAGCGTGTTCTTCTTTAATCCTCCTTTTAACTATTCAGGTTCTGTCTGCTCACATGTTCCAAAGGAGATCCCAGACTTCCCGCATCTGAAAAACGCTTCAGAGGATCCCAGGAAACTCGTACAGCCTCCAGGAAAGCAGACTGTCTGATAAACACTTTGTTCACTCTGCAGCAGCTCATCTGCAGCTCTCTTCATGCTGCCGCTGAGCCTCTGAATTCATTTCAAAATCCTGCTGCTCACTTCCAGGTGTTACATGGTGGAGGCCTTGAATATATTCCTGAATTGCTGTTCCCTTATCGTAATGTGAGACCTACAAGGTCCTCTTACCGAGTGCAGGCTGCCGTCCCTGGTGAGAATGAATCCAAAGATGCTTTTCAAGGCAGGGTATTTTCAGATTTTGTTCCTAAATGGTTTGACTCCTGTACATCTGCGGTGCCTCATAGTGACATTTTTTAACTGGAGGCTATTTATTTGAAATCAAAAGCTCCCCACAAACTTTAACTCCAACATAAATTTGAATTTACTACTTCTATGGCAAAAAGTAAATCATGAGCAAGGTACACACTGAAATAAATACAGCACACTTTTGCTGGACAAAACCTCCAGGCTTGGCAGAGATATTTGATTTCATTAAGCATACTGTACTGGATTTTATGGATTTGTCGTATTGATAGGGCTTGGGTAAAGACTGATAAACATTTTACTTTATTCTTCTGTACATCACGTATGTTTTATTTATATATATATATATATATATATATTAGGGGTGCAACGATACACAAAATTCACGGTTCGGTTCGGTTCGATACTTTGGTGTCACGGTTCGATATTTTTTCGATACTAAAAAAAATGTTCATGCCTTTTTAATTTGTCATTTATTAAAATTATAAATATATATTTTAACTCAAAAGTACAGTTTTTAAATTTAACCCTAACCCTTGTGCATGTTTTTTATTTTGACAGCGAATGCGCACCTGTGGACAACTTATGTGCAGCCCTGGTTATTTAGCTCATCATATTGCAGCCACAGAAATTCTTTTGTCCATGAAACCATAAAGCTGCACTTTCTTTTTGCCTTATAGTCTGATTTGTCATAACTTCTCCGTTTTGTGGTAAGCTTTTCTTTGGCTGTCACTTCTTCACCCTGACCTGTCTTATTTGGCTCAGCAGAACTGAAATGCTTTTACACGCTCACTCACATAAGCTCAGCGATTCTCTGCGCGATCAACCTCTCACATGTTTAAGCTTGCTGCGGGAGATTTCACTTGTCATGTTTGCATAGTAAGCTAACGATTAATAAGACGATGTCAGAGGAATTGGTGCACAAATTATCATCACTCACAGATCAGTGCTGTCGCTCTCTATACACAGTTCGCACGATTGCAAAGTGAAAGCAAAAAAACAAGCGCAAATTCAAACGCGACTTCAATATGTCACATATTGACAGTGGCTCACCGATGCCAATGACATAATTACCCAGCTACATTTCTGAAAGAATGCAAAAGCATTGACATATATTTTTCCTACAATAGCCCGACGGGCAGGGAAGAGATAGATTTTGGTAGCCCGACTGAAAAAATCGCTAGCTCCGGGACGTCGGGCTAGCGATATTGCAAGCCCTGTATCTGATTGAGGAATCACTCATCTTTGGAAAAGAGAGTTTATTACAGAGAAATGGCTCTTTCCAAAATAAAAGCTATACTATCCGCTTCTTCTGGGCTATATTCTCAGCAGCATAAGGAGAATCATGTGCTAACAGCTGTCTAAATGACTCGGCTAAAGTTAGTAGCATGCTTGTTGTTTTTGTCTTTGCACTAGGATGATGTCGGCGTAAATGTGCAGTCATATTCGTTGTGTTCCCACTAGTGCTTTCAGGTTAATCTCATTGAAATGACCTTAACGCCACAACACGGCAAATCTCCGTTAACGAGCTACCGCCGATCGCTCCGTGCATGGGGCTACACGGCAAACACGTTAACGAGCTAACTGCGCTAACACACTAGTTCACACCAATGTAATTGAGCATTGCATGGCACATCCAACATACTGTTTTACTTTAGTCCATGACTCGCTTACCTTCACGGTCATACGTCACATGAAAACCAAAATAATTCCAAACGCCAGATCTGAATGTTGCAAGTAGAGCTTAACTTCTGTCTCGCTAGCTTGCCCTGCGCTCTTCCTTCTGACGATGCTGTCTGTGTTGAGCGCTCAGTGGATCTGCGCTCGACAGTGCAGCCTAGGCGGAGTAGTCGAACACAGATTCACTGAGCGCTCAACACAGACAGCATCGTCAGAAGGAAAATTGATAAAATAAATTACAAATGTTGTATTGTTCGATACATATGCGTACCGAACCGAAAGCACTGTATCGAACGGTTCAATATCGATACGAATATCGTTGCACCCCTAATATATATATATATATATATATATATATATATATATATATATATTTTATTAATCACATATTGATTAATGAGAAAACTGCCAGATTAACCAGCCTCACTGAAACAGCATGCTTTACCCGGGACCGGAGGCTCTCTAAATATACCATAACAGAAAAATAATATTAATAATATGCTAATAGTGGTTGCCCTATAGATGCTAATTCTTTATGTTTCACTACGTGAAATCTTTCTCTAAACGTTACACCTCTCTGTGGTCAGGGTTAGGGAGGGGACATGGCTGGATTAGGCCAGCAGCCTTTCTCCAATTTTACTATAACAGCAATAAAAATCTGTTCAATTGTGTCAAGTAATGAGAAAATGACATTTGGGCTTTAACAACATGGTGCTAAGGAGACAGAGTGTGGTGTTATTCTTGCATTTCCTTAAAATCAGACCTTCTTTGATCTCATTTTGATTACGTCTCATGAAAACACGTGAAATTATAAAAATTCTGTAGCTAAGACTGTCTTTTAATTAAAAAATACTATTATCATCTGTAACTTTAACAAGCTTGTTGAGCCCAGCAGTTTTGTTATGAACTAGACGAGCGGTACTTCGAGGAAAATACAGAGAAAGTACTGAGTCAGCCTCCTACAAACTACATTTATTTAAAAATGCATGAATTATGATTATAAAAGCAGGGTAATTTTCATATTGCTCTCTGTGGTGAGCAGATATGCTCATTCTGCCAGAGCACAGCTGATAAAGCCTCGCAGTTGGGCGATAAGAGTTAGCAGAGATACCGTAGCTAAACACAGCTCACCCCCTCCGATTTATGACGCTCGGCTCTGTGGAAAAATGTGTGTTTTTAATGTAAATGTGCATTATGTAAACTCACAGGGTTATGCTGAGGATTCATTAATCTTTCCATTAGTCAGACAGTTATTAATTTTCATTTAAAGGTGCACAAAGAGGGACTGTTGTGTGAAATCGCAGCCTATTTATCAGCCGGGAACCAGGAGGGAAGACGACTGTTCAGACCCAAAAAAGGTGTGTGCATCCAGATTAAAGGAGCAGACCGGGGATTTAGAAAAGAACAGGCATCCTATCAGTTTTTGCATTTCCTCCATGTTGTCATTCCTTAAATCATGAAAAACCGTGAGTACTTACAGTGGGGCAAAAAAGTATTTAGTCAGCCACCGATTGTGCAAGTTCCCCCACTTAAAATGATGACAGAGGTCAGTAATTTGCACCAGAGGTACACTTCAACTGTGAGAGACAGAATGTGAAAAAAAAAAATCCATGAATTCACATGGTAGGATTTGTAAAGAATTTATTCGTAAATTAGGGTGGAAAATAAGTATTTGGTCACCTCAAACAAGGAAAATCTCTGGCTCTCACAGACCTGTAACGTCTTCTGTAAGAAGCTTTTCTGTCCCCCACTCATTACCTGTATGAATGGCACCTGTTTGAACTCATCATCTGTATAAAAGACACCTGTCCACAGCCTCAAACAGTCAGACTCCAAACTCCGCCATGGCCAAGACCAAAGAGCTTTCGAAGGACACCAGGAAAAGTATTGTAGACCTGCACCAGACTGGGAAGAGTGAATCTACAATAGGCAAGCAGCTTGGTGTGAAAAAATCAACTGTGGGAGCAATCATCAGAAAATGGAAGACATACAAGACCACTGATAATCTCCCTCGATCTGGGGCTCCACGCAAGATCTCATCCCGTGGGGTCAAAATGATCATGAGAACGGTGAGCAAAGATCCCAGAACCACACGGGGGGACCTGGTGAATGACCTGCAGAGAGCTGGGACCAAAGTAACAAAGGTCACCATCAGTAACACACTACAACGGCAGGGAATCAAATCCCGCAGTGCCAGACGTGTTCTGCTGCTGAAGCCAGTGCATGTCCAGGCCCGTCTGAAGTTTGCCAGAGAGCACATGGATGATACAGCAGAGGATTGGGAGAATGTCATGTGGTCAGATGAAACCAAAGTAGAACTTTTTGGTATAAACTCAACTCGTCGTGTTTGGAGGAAGAAGAATACTGAGTTGCATCCCAAGAACACCATACCTACTGTGAAGCATGAGGGTGGAAACATCATGCTATGGGGCTGTTTTTCTGCCAAGGGGACAGGACGACTGATCCGTGTTAAGGACAGAATGAATGGGGCCATGTATCGTGAGATTTTGAGCCAAAACCTCCTTCCATCAGTGAGAACTTTGAAGATGAAACGAGGCTGGGTCTTCCAACATGACAATGATCCAAAACACACCGCCTGGGCAACAAAGGAGTGGCTCCGTAAGAAGCATTTGAAAGTCCTGGAGTGGCCTAGCCAGTCTCCAGACCTCAACCCCATAGAAAATCTGTGGCGGGAGTTGAAAGTCCGTGTTGCTCGGCGACAGCCCCAAAACATCACTGCTCTCGAGAAGATCTGCATGGAGGAATGGGCCAAAATACCAGCTACTGTGTGTGCAAACCTGGTAAAGACCTATAGTAAACGTTTGACCTCTGTTATTGCCAAAAAAGGTTATGTTACAAAGTATTGAGTTGTATTTTTGTTATTGACCAAATACTTATTTTCCACCCTGATTTACGAATAAATTCTTTACAAATCCTACCATGTGGATTCATGGATTTTTTTTTCACATTCTGTCTCTCACAGTTGAAGAGTACCTCTGGTGCAAATTACTGACCTCTGTCATCATTTTAGGTGGGGGAACTTGCACAATCGGTGGCTGACTAAATACTTTTTTGCCCCACTGTAAATCATTTCACACATTAAGATCTGTCACATCATGTTGATTAGTCCAACACACCCCATGTCAACAGCTGTATAAAATTTTTCACTCAAAGCGTGTTATGAATGTAAGGCTTAGTGTCTGCATTCATTTTGTTACTAATTGTTTTTCCCTTTTTCATGAAGGTTTCCTAAGGAAACCCAGGATTGTGGGTTAAACACTTTCGTCCACAGTCATGCCATCTGGACCAACCACCTTCCCACTTTTCATCTGTGACATTCTCCTTGCTCAGGAAAACATTTTCTCGACACCCTCTTTCACTTTTTCACCACTTCTTCCACATTAAACTACAAGTTCTGCGAGCGCACAGCCAAGGTATAGAAGATCTTGGTTGCGTTAAGAGATTTGATTGGGCAATACAGTGTCGTAATGAAAACGAACAACTGTGCTGCTGTTGTGGGCTGCTTGTAGGGACGGTGAACAGTGGCCCTTGAATTGACCCATCAGACCAAATATGCATCAGCCTACCGGCGTACCAGGCCAAGATGAGGTCCTTGATCTCCATCCATACATGTCCTTTTCTCCTTACTTAGTGTCCAGCCTCACACCAGGATTGTGGAGGACCCCACACACCCCTCACACACAATTTTCACCCAGCTTCCTTCTGGCAGGAGGTACCGGAGTCCCCCCGCGCCACTTTTTGCACAATGCTCAATCTTTTGTTTTTTGCAATTTTTGATATTTTTAGCACATTGCACTGTGTTAACTGTCTGTTTTATGTCATATGTAAGCACTATGGTCTTGTAGGAACATTATCTCGTTTCGCTGTGTACTGTACTGCTGCACTGAATGACAATAAAGCCACTTGACTTGACATACAGCTCGCTATAAGGCACAGGTGTCGAACTCCAGGCCTCGAGGGCCGGTGTCCTGCAGGTCTTAGATGTGTCCTTGATCCAACACAGCTGATTTAAAGGCTAAATGAACTCCTCAACAAGTCTTGAAGTTCTCCAGAGGCCTGGTAATTAACTAATCATTTGATTCAGGTGTGTTGACCCAGGGTGAGACCTAAAATCTGCAGGACACCGGCCCTCGAGGCCTGGAGTTCGATACCCCTGCTATAAGGCATTTTCCTTGAACTTTGCCACCTCTCTCTTTGCCGTATGCCTAGTCTCCCAGTACTGATGAATACTTTCTGCATCTACCTATCTCACTTTTTCTTTGCTATCTTCTCCCCTATACTTCCCTGGCTTTTCTAATAACCATTGGTGATAAATGGTAAATGATTACTGAGTGAACTGAGTAATCACAGTAATGGCTTTTAAAGGAATTTTCACATACTTGAAGTCTTATAACAAAAGAGATGTGGGGCTAACAAGAGCATGTAGATAAAGTGCAACCTAACCCCAACCCTTGGTGGTCGGCTGGTAACGTGGTGTAAGAGGCTAAATCACTGGTTAAACTAGCTCTGTGCAGTCCTCCACCTCCCCAACTGCACCTCATCCACTTTGTTTAGCATGTCTCATCCAAAGTTTCCACTGTCATCTTCTTGGGAGGTCCAGTCACCTTCTGCCTTCTTCTGGACTTTTCAATTGCATTCACATTTTTTTACCATCTAAGGTGGAAAATATTTTTCTTTTGTGAACGTACTTGCATGCAAATTAGACAGTGATTGTGCTCTTAAAACCTTACCAGCCCCACTAGAGGTTAGAGGTTTTTTCATGTCACAGCTTGTAAAAGTTTCCACATCAAAGCAAAGAGACCACTTAGAACAGAACGTACAAAGAACGAGATACAATAGTAGATCATTTCAAAGTATGGAGCCCTGTACAGAAGCCATAAGTTCAAAACTTTTTTAAGGTCACACTACTATTTTTTTCTTTTAATTTCAGAACTAAAGATCAAACATATCAGAGCTATTATCATAGGTCAATGCACATCAGACAGGTTGCGAACTTCAAAGGCTTTCCTCTCCCAACTTGGCATGGAGGACAAACTCTCACTGCCAATACTTTGTCTGGGGATGGGAGGGAGTGATGTCAGCGGTCGCTGTCTGCGCCTCGGCTCGCCGCCCAAATCTGCTCAGATCAGCGCCAAGGTTGGACCGTTTTCCATAACACCCCCTCACATATCAACATGGCTTAAGCGCTGGTTTGTGCTCTGGCTGCAGATGAGGTAAACCGCGGCTGCCGCATCCTTTGTTTACATCATTAGAGCTGTGTGATGCACTCTGAGCAGCAGATATGCTGGTCGCTCCCAACTGTCTGTGCTGAGGGAAAGCTGTGGAACGTAATTCACCTCACTGCAAAAACACCTAAAGGAAGCTGCTTTTACAAGGCACACATTTTCCCACCTTTAGTTCGAGCAGCTTCTAAGTTGACCCCTAATCTCCTCTGATGAGAACTAAGAACATCAGTGACTGCTGTGGTTAAATGGTGACAGCAGTTTTGTGCTTAAACCTGACCTGAGCAAATAAAAGCAAAACTGCAAAAGAAAGAAATAACTCAGAGAGTGGAAACCAAACACAAACATTCAGAAGACAAAGCCTGATAACTCTGGATAAACTCTTAGCGGGGAAACACTGTTCCAACTACCTGATGCAGAATTTGCAGCTTGTTTAAAGAAGACGTTATCTCTAAGTGTGTACATGAAAACACGCCAAAGGACACCTTTTACAAAATCTGTGAGCAGCTTAGTCTTAAATAACCTTATACAGAAATCCAACATCCAAGATGAAAAATCTAAATCAAATCAAAGAATCTTTGCTCAGAATTTGGCATCAGTTTATTCTCATGATTTTAACTGTTGTCATGTTTAATAACTATATATTTTTGTTTAGTTCAAATGCATAGGAGGAAAGAGACACTGCAATGCAATATTTCCTCTCTGAAATGGAGTGGGGGAAAAGAAAGTTTCCAAAAATGTGGAAAATAAATTACTCACTGGTTTCTACTGTTCGTTCCAGCATCTAATTCATTTTATTCACTTCTCTTCCTTCCCGTCTGTCCCTTCTGACTTTCGCTGTTGTCTGTGTGCTTTGGTCAGGCGTGCCGGTTGGCAGCGCAGCGTCGATCCTCACCTCTCCTTCCATTTGATTAAATCATGGCATTAGTACAGGGACAGGTCCCGCGGAGTCAGGTGCAGAATTATTAACCTTTGCTGTCGGAAGGACGGCTCTCTTTCTCTGCAGGCCTGCAGTGAGACGACCGGCCAAGATGGACGCTCGCTTCGCAGTGTGTGGCTGGTGTGTGTGTGTCAGTGAAAAAGATGAAGCTAGGTGAGGTGGTCAGCTTGTTGCGCAGAGTGAAGTCAGAGGATAGTTCAGCTGCTCAATCCTCACTGAGGACGGGGAGGTCAAAGATAGAGATATATATATAGAGATATATATATAGAGAGATATATATAGAGATATATATATAGAGATATATATATATTTCTAATTTTTTGTCTTGAATTTTTTTTCTTGATTTATTCCATTCAATTCATTTTTATTTATCACAACAACAGTCACCTCAAGGCACTTTATATTGTAAGGTAGACCCTACAATAATAAGTAGTATTATTAGAATTATTAGAATTTAATTCCTCAAACTACAAAGTCAGCCTCTTCAATCATCCCCAACGACACCTTTATAGAATCAGCAATTTACTTTTTGCCATCATCTTCATTACCCTGCTGTAAACGGTGACACATCCATCTGGCAGAGAAACCACCTATTTTTATTTCTTTAAGTCATTTATTTTTAATAAAGATGATTTTGTAAAAGGTTTGCTGTTTATTCTCCTCTCAGCTTTTGCTGCTTAACATATTTCAATAATCTCCAGGGGAAGAAAAGCTCATCTGCTGTGATAGATATGATCGCAGTATTAAAGTTAGTACGCACTACGAACAGCGAGCGGCAGCTGCCTGATAGCAGCTTCTGCTGCACACCTGAAAGATTCTGCTGGGGTTTAAAAACACTTGCATTTGGAAATCGGTACAAGAGTGTTTGTCCTGTTGTATGAAGCCTTAACTGACCAATTATTATGTGTAAGCAGAATCCTCGCTGATGGACATAAATGGCTTCCATGTAGTAAATGTCTTTGTTAATTTGTTTACATTTGTACCTTTTTTGGCATATTGTCTGGAGGCAGCTGTAAATAAATATTCCAGCTCCATTCACTGCAGTGATGCAACAAACTTTGCATCTTTCCATGTTTCTGCTCACGAGCTCAGAGATGCTCAGTGACAGCGACGTGTCGTTTTGTAACTTTTTAATGTTGATTTTTAAATTCTTTTTCACTCTGTCTTCAGTATCTTGTGTTAAATTTTCAGTTTATGTTTAAATGGCATACGAAGGCCCACATTTGAATGATCTGAACGTTTTGAATTTCCTTCTGTTTGGTTCATGTTGCTGTTATTAATGATTTATCAGGTATTTGCAGCTTTGTTAGTTTGTTGCCATGCCGCATCCTGTTACACGGGAGCTTCCCTGTGCAGATAATCTGCTTTAAAAGAATCCATTTAAACACAATAACTATTTTTTACCATCAAATTAACCGTGGCACTTTCCTGACTGATTTTCCTCACTGTGAGTGTACCTAGCAGCTCTGCCTCTAATACGGCTCAGCCCTGACTGGATGCAGAGTTGTAATTAGCCTATTAACAGTTAACGGGCAGGTTTTTTCCAGCAAAGGCCACATAGTAAAAACATTTAGACTGTAACTGCTGGAACAGACTGAAATAATCAGCTCTGGTTTACACAGATAATTGCCTGTTACACAATAAGAAGGACAGCGTTTGTGACATTGTTTGTGACACTTTGACACATCGAGGCGCGGATGAGCCGACAACCCACGCCGAAGACGAGGCTGTGGAGATCAGGTCCCTGCTGCAGGGATCCAGGTTACCAGCAACCAATTAGGTAATGAATGAAGCTCCGAACTCTGGGCTTAACGAGACCTCGAGCATGTTCCGACAGCCTGCTGACGGGTCGGCGGGTAATGCATGGGGCTTGGCGATAACAAGGGCGTGCCGTGTTTGTGACAATACGATTTGTGGTGTAACCTCCTAAACCCGGACTTCTCGTTTAAATGCCTCCATCATAATAAACATACGAGGACATCAAGTACAAACATATAGTTTCTCATTCAAAAAAAAAAAAAAAAAAAAAAGTGCTCAAACCACACAGACGCTCACACAAATACTGCATATATCACAGATTGTTAAATGTTTCCTGAAACTTCAGCCTCACATATTTTAACCTTTTGAAACCTCTGTGTCTTCACTGCAACATATAAATAAAGAATTGCATAAGATGGAAACAAAGTTTGACCTCACAGCAGAAGGTTGCAAAACTTTTACTCCTGGTGGATCCAGCAAGGCCGGGGAGGGCGAACCTGAGTTTTTAACTTTTTGATGTAGTGTCAAGTATATTCACAAAGTTTGCAGCATGGTGAAAAAAAAAAAAAGAAACATTCCATTATGAAATATGTGCAACTTGTTTCTTAACTCAGTGATTATATGTTTGTACTGTACAGTCACACAGCAGTGAGAGGTCTGTGCACAGGCTTGTGTGTGTACTTTACTTTCTTCCTGTTTTGACAGCTCGCTCAGATGAAGGGAGGCCTGCATGCTACAGCATACTGGGCTAATGACACTCTGGGTACTCTCCTCTGTGTCAGATTAAGGTATGTTGTAATCATTTGAGTTACTTATTAAAACAAAGTAGGCATCTTCTTTGGCCATGAAGGAGATTTAACGTGTTTGCACATGTGCAGTGTTTAGTACATTTATATCACAGGTTTGTTGTCCTCCTCGTTGGGGTTCATTTGTGCAGGTGTGAACGCAGTAATGGCACTTAGGTGCGGATCAAAACAACCGTTTGGAGGAGGTGGACTTGGTACTGTTCCAGATGAACTCTAGAGTGATTCATTTATGGTGTGGACGTGATACGATACGATACGAACCACGTTTGAGATTATAAAAAAAATGTCCTATAGCAACTTTGTAGCATTTTACTTACTTTCAGAGTTTTAAATGATATGGCTTCCAGTCATTCAAGCAAACTCCTCAACATGTATAACCCCAAAAGAGCACTGAGGTCGTCTAGCCAGATGCTCTTAGTACAGATGAGGTCTCGATTGAAGCGTAGAGGAGATTGGGCCTTTGCAGTTGTACTGCATAGACTCTGGACTAATTTGCCATTTTTCATGTTGGCTTTTGATTCAAGTTCAGTTTGAATACAATCAGGTTTGTTTTATGTTTGTTTTGTTTTATTTTTATGTTGAATATATTGTCATTACCTCATTATTGGCTTATTTTTTGTCGTATTTTTCTGTTTTTCTGTTGTTTTTTCTTGTTCATAAATAATTTGGTCAACTTTGTTGCTTTTAAGTGAGCTATAGAAATAAAATTGATATTGATACATTTGTATTCTCAGTGCGGGGTGGTACTATAGATGTACAAAGGCCTGTACGAGCTAGCAGCTATCCATGAAATGATTGTAAATTCTCCATTTTCTCACACAGAACCTTCTTGCTGTATTTGCTTTTGTCGCTCCCACGCCAGACACATCTGACCAATGAGCGGACTGAACGTTCTAATGTATTTGTAGTGACGCATTTTGGTTCGCTTTGAGTTCCCTTTGTATTTTTCTCTGTGTGTAAAGAAACCAAACGGCAGGAAAACGCTGCAAGTTTACAAACTCCTCAACTCGTTTGGACCAGAGAACTAAAGGTGTGAAAACTGCTGACCAATTAAAACATTTTGAAAATGAATGTGATCTTAAAGGAACAATTGTTTGTTTGTTAAGAGATTTACACACCGAGTTGTGAAAAATATTCTAACATATTCTAATATTGTTGTAGAAAAGTCTGCTCCAAAAACAATTTTTGTGGTTAAATCCACAAAATGCTTTCTTACGTATTTCAGGATGTCAGTGTGGCAGTTTCAGTTCTGGTTGGCAGAGTTGGGATCACATCTGAGGAGGCAGAGGAATCATTCCAGAGCAGAGTCTAGCCGTGTGAGGTAGTATTATTATATAATTTTTCCATATCATTGTGTATTCAGTTTGGGTGCACAATTTGAGCTCTGAGCGCACTTGTTACCAAGTGCAGTGGTTTGACTGGTCAAATCCATTTACTCATAAAAAATAAAATTTGGTTTGAAAAATAATCACAAATCTGTTCAGTGAAATACACAAAAGATTTTATGCAATTTTTCGTTTCTGACGTGTAAAGGCCTTCAGATGGCTGCCCCTCCCTTAGCCTGGTTCTGCCACAAGTGTCTTCCTGCCAAAATAGAGTTTTTCTTCCCCACTGTCACCAAGTGCTTACCTCTGCATCAGTGTAGATCTTATCATTGGTCTTTACCTTACACATTATATTTTATAAATACATATAAAGCACTATGTTAATAAAACTGAACTACATTGAGTTGTTGTAATGACACAGGTATCTGTCCTGTGTCTATTGCTCATGCACATTCTCAAAATCCATGTGTGAGCTGAGCATCTGGCACAATGGTGGCCTCCTGCACAATGATGCTGCACTATTGTATGTTGTACAGCTCCTGAGAGCCACCTACACACTGCATAACCGAGTATCAGTATAATGACCAAGCTGACTTGGATGCGACAAAGCTGCCAGTGTCAGATAAAAATGCAGGTTAAGCGTCTTTGCTTTGTGCCACAACTTGATTTACCGAAGGGTAAAATCAATACAACTTGACATTACACGTAGCGTCATGGATCATGCTGGCAGGTGAAGTAACTTGCCATGCTAGTCCTCTAGGATTTCCACTCAGATATGATTTTGCTATTGAACATGTTGGCAAGGAACATAAATTCAATCAGCAACTGTAACTTAGCTGCACAAACCTGGTGATATTTATAGCATCAGCTGATAAATGTGTAATCTGATACCAAGTCAGCTCCCAGAGTTTGGACGAATTACCTTATGTGACAGTATTTTGATATGTAAGAGAGCTTGGAATTCCTGCCTTGTTACTTGGCACACGGTTGTATTCTGTTTAGTGCAATTCAGTAGTATGGAGTAAGAAAAGATTTACGACAAAGTTTAAAAACCAGCTGATCACCATGTGTAAGATGTAGAGCTGAGAGCTGAAACAGCAGTGAACACAGACTGTATACTGCTCTGTTCCAACTGCTTCCCTCTCACTTGTGCCAGCTTCTTTGAAAACTAATCCAGTCTCAGCAGAGACAGATGAACAAATTTAATCTGGTATCCTGCTCCCTGTTACCCTTGGCACTGTGGATCGGGGTCACAGCGGAGGGGTGCGTGTGTGCGCGTCGCTGTAAAGGCAAACAGCACGGAAGACGACTGATGATGCTCTAAGGTGAGTGTGAGAGTAAGGAGGACTCAGGTGGTGGGCTGATGCATGATGGGAGTGACGGCAGCTCAGGTGGGACTTAATTCAGTGTCAAATGAGACGGAGCGATGGGGGAGGGGTGATATAAAGTCCTGCATCAGTACTGCAGCTGAGCCCCTCTGATACCTCTGCACATAGATCACACTGACAGGTCAGACTGAGTCTCTGTACAGCTACCAGAGAAACAAAGACATCACAACAGAGGAAAAGACTAATAGTGTAGAAGTAGTGCATAGAAATACACAGGTTTACTACACACTACCGATACACAAAGTAACAAAAGATGATGCTCATTACTGTAAGACAGTTCTGTATTTAACTAAAGACTTTTGGATTTTTCTCCCCACTGTGTAGGAAAGACAGCAGCTGCTCGCTGATGACTTCCAACATGGCTGCTGGAGGCAGGAGGGGTTACATCAGCTGAAAGGTTTCTATTCCTGAAACTGTGTCAAGGTGACGTCGTCTCGCAAAACAAACAGCACATTAAAAACAAGCAACATTTCACATAATCCCTAATCCACTCCTTTTATTTATTTCTGCATGTGTTTGCGTGTTCTTCTGCTTCTGAGGGACAATTTTAGTCCTATAGAGTGAAAACTGTCAGCTAGTCATTATTTCTTCAAGGCTTCTTTAAGTTGACAGAGGACTGTATGGTCCATTCAAGAACGGAAATAAAAATAAGTAATTTAAAAGGACAATATGTACAAATGCCGAAATTCAATTCCATACCAGGATTTATCCAAAGTCTTTACTGTGATTGAAGGATTAAGAGAATAATAAGGATTTCTTTTATTGCTTTAATGGTTTCGTGTCTGTTTTTGTGTTTCTGGTTGCTTATTAAAATGTATCCAAGCTTCATGTCATGATTAAAATACAAAGTGTAGCTGGTCCACTCTGAGGTCATTTATGTATTTGTTTGCCTTTAGCGCTGCTAAATGATTGTGGAGGTTCTTGTTGGTTTCTGAAATTCCCCAGAGTTGAATCAGGGGTCATGAGGGCTTAGCGAGCCCTCTGGATCATCAGCAAAAATGGACCACTCTGCTATTTTCTTTTATTTATCATAGCTTTGGGTGGTTATTTTACATAAATCTGGTTCATAAAGTAAAATAAAAACATCCACTACGGAAGCATCAACATTTATTTTCAAAAGGCCAAAACTTCTTCTGTCCGTGATTCACACGGCCTATTGTCTGAGGTTATTTTGTAGTTACGATTCCTTTTTGCTGCTTTTTGGAGATGTTCTAGTTTGTCATGAACTAGCTGTGTGGAGGCAGATGAGGACCCAAACGCAAAACTCACGGAGACAGGAACTGAACTCAAAATCACTGCTTTATTGCAGGCCTTACTACAAAACAGAACTAAACCGGGAATGCTAACAGAAGACCGAGGGAACACAGAAAGGCACACAGGTTCGGGGAGGAGACATCGACGACGCGACACTGAACTGAGGGAGACATGCACATAAATACACAGAGGGTTAACGAGGGAAGTGGGAGCACACGGGGAACACAGCTGACACAGATAATTTTCTTTTCAGTTTAGTTAGTGTTTATGTTCACCCTTTGCCTTTGTTTTGTACCTGCTCCTAAGCCACAATAAACTGGCTTGCCTTTTGTTAAGATTTAGTTTTCTCGCCTCTGTTTGAGTCTACGCAGAGCACCTACTGCTGGGGCAGTCAATAAAAATAAGTGCTGTTCTTGTATGTTTGCTCTGCAAACTGTATGCATACAAGGCAGATTCAGAGTAGCCATTAAGTATTGTCTGAAGATTCTTGAAATAAGATAAGATAAGACTTTATTGATCCCACGACGTTACCTCAGCTGAGGTACAGATATCAGACGGAAAAATACAAAAAATACAAATAAAGTACAAACAAATAAAAAATAAGTAAGATAATACACTATATACAGCAGTAGCATACATGAGGGTTCTTGACTCTTATATATTCTGATATTGATGTTCAGAAATAACTTGTAAAGACTTTTCACATTTCATCAGAATCCCTTAAAAAAAAACCTCTAAAAACCTTAAAAGTTTGTGACCATACAAAAAGTTAATGTTGAAAGGTAAGTACTCAACAGTTAAGTAGAAATTTGTCTGAAACTTGCTGCTGAGCACTGAAAAGGAGCTCCAAGGTGAAGCTCATATTTTAGCATTCAAACATCTGATCACAGTCAACCTATAGCAGCGGGCGCCTTTGCACATTGTCTGGGCTCACCTTGAAGCTCTCACACTATCCTTTAAGTTGAAAGCAATCACTTCAAGTAGTTCAACATTTGATCCTCCTGAATCCTCCTGTGCAGGTGTTCTGGACATGAGCAGGAGTAGAGCAGTGTGGAAATGCAGAAGATGGACAATTTCTTAAGTGACTAATCTTTACTCTGATCACATAAATACATTTCATGGTTACATCCTCTTTATTTACTCTTACTTTAAAATTATCTATACTGCCTAACATTCACAGGTAAAAAAAAATATTTTGGAAGCAGCCTTTCCTCCCAGCAGCTTGCAGCTTTATTACAGTGAACAGTTGCCTTTTCATGCAGCAGGCCAGGAATTTGATTCAAGGACACGGCTTTTCAAGGTAACCGAAAACATCACTTTTTAGCTTTCCGGACAGAGAGAGATGTCTTTCTCATGAAGGAACAGAAAGCAACACAACGGTGAGATTTATGTCTGCACTTTCTGAACTCACAGTATCAGAGGGCCTTTCACTTCCACCTCATAAGAAAGACCCTTAGACCAAGTCTCACCCTGACCCCCACACCAGGAGAAAGACAGATTTTCTTATTCTGATGAAGGAACAATTCTGGGCCTTTCAGGTTTTCTGTTCGTATGAGTGCCAGTTTTCATTTGTTGTACTCTGACACTTATGTCAGGGACTCTTTGGCTACGTTCACACTGCAGGCGAAAGCGCATCAAATCCGATTTTTTTGACCCTATGCGACCCATATCCGATCATGGTATGACAGTGTGAGCGGCACAAATCCGATATTTTCAAATCCGATCTGGGTCACTTTCGTATGTGGTACTGAATCCGATACATATCCGATGTTTTAGAAAGCGACTGCTGTTTGAATGGTCATGTTGCATTAAATCCGTCTTTTACGTCACTGACATGAGACAGACGCCAATTATCAGCGCCCGAGAAGACATCGCGAACACTTCCTGGCCATCCCGTGTAGATGTCAGTGAAACTGTTGGGAAGACAATGTTGGAGAAACGTGAACATTTTATTTGTACTGTATAATGTGCAGATTCTGACAGAGATCTGCAACTATCCTTTGAAGCACCGCTCCTCTAAAACAGCAATAAGGATAATTATTAGGTTATTTACATTATTATGTAAATAACAAAATAACTTAAAGCAAAAATTGGGAAACGTAAAGTCCGAAGTCTTTATATTAACGGCCATCAGTTAAACAATACTGTTTGCTCTGGGTCTAAACTGAGCACGTTGTGTGTGACATCTTCTTTTGCGCATGCGGGCCGCTTTGAGCGTTCACACTAGAGCGCGTTTCCTGTCGCATTTTATTTGTAGTGTGAACACGCAGACAAAAAAAAATCAGGTTTGATCAAAAAATCGGAATTGAGCATTAAGACCTGCAGTGTGAACGTAGCCTTAGAGACACAAATGCTTCCTGTTTAACATCTGCATTTTTCTCTCTCATCACACAGACGGTACACTTAAGGCCTTTACACCGAGCGCTTTGTGAAAACAAATCCAGACTTTTTGGATGTGAACTTGTGTAACATTGTCTTTTGTATAATAATGAATAAATAATAAAAAGAAAAAATTCCATCTATCCATCCTCTTCTGCTTATCCTATCAGGGTCGCAGGGGGGCTGGAGCCTAACCCAGAGCTATCATAGGTCGAGAGGCGGGGTGCACCCTGGTCACCACTCTGTCGCAGAGAAATAGGCAAGGCAAGGCAAGGCAAGGCAAATTTATTTGTATAGCACAATTCAACAACAAGGTGATTCAAAGTGCTTTACAGAGACATTAGAAACAAAAACAAATAAAAAGCATGATTTAAAATTGATTAAAAAGCAAACAAACTAACTAAACACACACATTTCACACCTGTTCGCGCGATCTGAACCCTTATCGTAAGGGGAGCTACCAGTCCTTCTGTGGACGAGCTACTTTCTATTTTAAATTCCCTGAATTTAAAATACTCTCTAGACCCAGTCTAGACCCAGCTGGGGAGCTACCCAGAGCTCTAAACCCACTTAACAAACAAACAAACAAACAAACAAACAAACAAAACAGTATATAAAATCAAAACAGATAAAATCAGAACAGTAGATAAAATCAGTAGTTAATGTAAGTTTTGAAATTTAAGCTTAACTAATTAACAAACAAACAAAACAGTATATAAAATCAAAACAGATAAAATCAGAAATAGATAAGATCAGTAGTTAGTGTAAGTTTTGAAATTTAAGCTTAAAAGTGTGGATTTGGTGCTTTATTCAAATTCAGCTGAGAATAGGTGAGTCTTCAACCTGGATTTAAATAAACTGAGTGTTTCAGCTGATCTGAGGCTTTCTGGGAGTTTGTTCCAGATATAAGGAGCATAAAAGCTGAATGCAGCTTCTCCGTGTCTGGTTCTGACTCTGGGAACTGATAAAAGACCGGATCCAGATGACCTGAGGGATCTGGAAGGTTCATACTGACTGAATAGTCAACCCTTCTCACTCACATTCACACCTATGGGCAATAATCTTTTCAGTAATCCCTTCGTGTGTTTGCACACACCTCCCCAGTGCCACCGATATTTTGTAGATGGGCGCTCTTCTGGCAGCCTAGATCTCATCCCAGCTTTTGATGTGTCCTGGTAGAACTTTGCAGAAGTTCATAACAATTTGGTAAATGACATGTAAATCATGTTGTGCTTGAAGTAATCTGACAGAATTGAAAATGGTGTAAATTTCACTGGTATTTGGGATGATTCCACTCTCCTCATGGGCAGGAATTACTGGGATGTCCTCAGGTGATCATCTAGGTATTTTCTGGTAAGGAGAAAGGAGAAAGGAAACAAGATGCTTTACTTCACGCTTCTGCTTCAGTGCCGACCTCTGCCTGCCTCACCACCCCAACATTACACGGCCATGCTCCACCAACATTTGAAACATGACCGCCACCGGCTGAGACAACCTGCTGCTGCTTGCCTCATCCTAGCAGTTCCAGCTCTCTAGGAAGCTGCACAACACCAACTGGTGACACGGCAGTGAAAGGTCCAACTAAAACCAACCAGCCTGCCACAGTGAAGCATTGGGCAAACAAACATAACCATCTTTGGATCGATGATGTTGGCAGACTGAACTAATTCTAATTGAATCTTAGAGAAGATCCCTTTGTACTTGTTCATTTTCATCATTTTCATCCACAGACTGGTATTGTAAATTCTGACCCTGTTCTCCGAAGAGCCTTTATAAAGTCCTGATGTGGTTTGCATTGCTTTCACCTACAGGATGGAGACCTCTGAATCAGTAAAAATAAATGCGGCACAACTGTGTAGTAATCACTGTGCTGCTGTAGCTTTTATGGGTGCTCATAATATTCTGACTGTCTGATTAACCTTATATTCACTCCTCCCAGCTGCTTGGTTCCTTTCCAGTCTCACAAGGTTTTGTGAAGCCTGTACATGAGTTGAAAGTGAACTATAGAGTGATGTATGGAAAGAAAGGGAATGTGTGTGGCAGTCTGACTGATGGTGCAGTCATGCAGTAAATGATGTTGGTTTAAGGCATCATACCAGGGTAGATTGCCACCTCCTCAAGCCAACACACACACACATCCACACACACACAGTCAAACTTAATACACAGCCGCCTCTTAATGATAATGCTCTTTAAATGGCTTTATTGATTTTAATGTAGCCTACCACACATATATTTTATGAAAGTCAATACAATAAGAAGGCCACCTCCCTAATGTAAATAGCTGGTTGGAAGTCTATTAGAATGGTTATCGATGGAGGAGTGGTAATTACCTGCTGCTGCACCATACCCACTCGCTCTTTATCCAGCCATGTCTCAGCCTGACACTTTAAAACCTCTATGGAGCCGAATAGCAGGGGGAAGCTGGTGAATATGCAATGCAAATCACTGCCCACAGAGTCCATGTGCTTTTGATCAATATGGTGACTTTGGACTGCAAGTAGTTGGACTGCAGTTTCTAATGGAGCGAGGCATCTTTCCAGTACCTGAAGGTAAGAAGAATATGTTTATGCAGTCACTTAAGCTGATTTTCCTCCCATTTAATTTTTCTGCTTCACCTTCATGGCTGCTGAGAATGATTCTTTTACTACCAGTATCGCTTAGAGCCAGATATTCATCCATTTAGAACCACATATCCAGGTCTATGTCAGGCACCGTCTGTTTTTCTATGTTTCACAGTTCCCTCCTCTTCCTCATTTCCACTTCTTATACTTTCATGAGTGCTTGCCCTTCCTGTCTTTGTTTTCCCTCTCATACTCTGATTGTCTTCACCTGTCTCGTCTTCACCTGAGTCTGCTTTAATTATCACCTTCTTCCCACCTGTGCCTCGTCTTCTATGCAGTCCTCTGTGTATGTAGAGCATTGTCTTTTCCCTGGCCTGATCCATGCTCATTCTCCATGTGTTTCCTTCTCTCTCAGGTATCTTGTGACCAGTTTTACAGTTTTATATTTGTGGACTCTTTAACAGCCAATAAAGGGCTCATCTCTGTGTCCTGCTGGAGTCTCTTTCAGCTGCATGTCCCCATGTGCATGTCCTCATCTAGTAGACGACGTGGTCACATACTGGCTCTGCTTTGAGCTCTTGCAGAATGACTAAACTACTCACCCCATCCCTAAAGTTAAGTCACTCCTCAGTCACTCCTTAAAGGAAGCCCAGTTCTGACACTCATATGCACATATGTCTATTTTTATTTTGATCACTACTCACAACTCATGACCACGAGTGAGGGTGGGAACTTGTCAAAAATGAGTTCTTAAAAAATGTCTTTTTCCTTGGAAGTTGTACGTCTAACTGCCACTTTGCTGTTTTGGACCATCCACAGATTTTAGGTCTTTCTCTGAGTGCCCTTTCTAACTTATGTCTCTACTACAACTACTCCAGCTGCCATTGCAACAAATACCATGGCTAAAATGCCTAACACAGAGAAACAGACGTTATTAGGACCAAACAGCTATTAATATGAAGCATCTCCATTACTCCTAAAGTGTTGGATGGCGGGTTTAAGGTACACCAGGTCATGACATTAGGAAGGCCAGGGTGTCAGGTGTAGCTTATGTTTAGTTCGAAGAGTTACGAGTGTGAAAGGGTGTATTTTAACTCAAACCAGAGCTTTCATCATATCAGATTTTTACTAAAAGCATGTATTTGTTCTTTATTGTGACCGTCAAACACACTGCAGCAGAAAAGAATGAAATCCAGATCTATAGATAAAGGTATGAAGTTTTTGCCTTCTTTCTTGCCTGTCTTCAAATGAGCTTTATTAATATAGTAGCACTTTTTCAGTTTTCCTGTTCAAAGTGCTTAAAGAACAGTATCTTTAATGCTTTTACACTTCCACATGGCTGATTTGTCTGCTCCATAGTGTCTGCTGCTAGGAGACTTGTCCTTAAACTGGGAAACCCTGGGTTAGGTTAGTGAGTCGATACCACTCTCAGATGACTACTTTGTCTGATGATGGGTAAATGAAGTCAGATAAGGTGAAGATGTCATGAGCATTTTGATCGTGCCTCGTCGTGCAGGCCTCTGCAGGCTGCTAAACCTGTGATTAAAGCAACCGCTTTAAAATATGTGATTTATTTGGGAAAAATCATCATGCAAATTCTGACCCCGAGTCTGGATGCAATTCTTAATATGCTTAGGTTTAGCACTGCAACAACAGTTCTTCTCCTGCTCCTGCTTTTGTCTCTGCTGGTGTTCTACTATTCTGCAGTTGTGAGTACACTGGAGTGAAAGTTTTGACTTCAGATTTCTACGTGAGGAGCATCTCCATTTGCATGAAAAAGAAAAAAAAGACTTTCATGCATCCGATTCATTCATTCTCTCCCCCTCTCTCCCTCTTTTTTCAGTCCTCCCCCTCTTTTTTCCTCCCTCCCAGCTCCACGACTGGGTGACGCCGCTTAATTGGCGACGACACCGAAACATGTCATGTCCTGCTCTGCAGCCTCCTCTGCATAATTAAAACAAGAGCAACACTTCATCTCCACTGCAGCGGGAGGCAGATGAGAGCGAGGGCGAGAGATACTGGTGGTGAGATTAGAGAGAGAAAGAGGGAGAGAGAAAGGGAGAGAGGTGAAAGAGTCTTCTGTTATTTCTCTTCTTAAAACCTATTTTTATAGACCAGCTTTTATGTGATGGCTTTTATCCCATTATTTTTACAAATATATTATTTTTACCCTCTGTGTCTGTCCTTTTATCTTCAGCTCCCTTTTTTACTTTTTAATTTATTTCCACTTTGATGTTTGAATTTATGTCATTGTTAAATCGCTTTGACAACTGTCCTCATGCAAGCGCTCCATAAATTACATTTAATATTAAAGGGGAGAAGGGCTGATGTATGGATGCACACCGAACGGCCGAGCTTGAGAGGGCTCGGCAGGAAACAGAGGGGTTGTCGTGGCAACAACAGAGCTGGAGTGGATGACCTGTTCTTCTGAGGATGCTCAAACCGAACCTGCCTCTGTCACTCCAACTGTTACTGGAGCATTCTGTGAAAATGAAGAAGGTGAAAAATTATTTCAACACGCTGTCGAGTGACTCTTTTGACTGAGGCTGGGAAGGTATATTCAATTCAATTTCACTTACACAGAGCCAGTTCACAACAACAGTTCTCTGAAGGTGCTTTATATTTTATACCAAGCACTTGGCGCTAGTGTGGAGGAAGAAGTCCCTTTTAAGACCAGCACCAGGCTCAGGCAGGGGTATGGCCATCAGGGGTGAGGGTAAACAGAAAAAAAACCACATGATTGTGAGGAGAGAAAAATGGACCTGGAAGAGAAGTGACCTTGTGAAAGGTCAAAATGATGGGTCAGGGTCACCTGGTTTGCTCTAACTGTAAGATGTTGTGTACAAAACATTTGTTTCTATAAGAAATGTTTCATTTGTTGTGTTGTGACATAAAATGTGTTTAAATATTATAAAGGATTATATTTCCAGTATGAAAGCAAGAACCCCCAGAAAGCAGATACTCACATAGATGGATTACCACATGAGCAAAGTGGGCATGTTGCCTGAGGGAAGGCCCGTGATTGATTTTAACATATTGAAGTAAGGGAATTTGGAAAATATACTATTATTATTGTAAAAGTGTTATTTACAATCTGCTGGTCAACATGGAGAAAGCATAGATAGTCTGTTGAAGAAAGGCGAGCTGATGGTTCTGTCATCATTGCTGCTGCAGCTCTGCCTTTGGTGCAGGGCCTGGATGCTGAAGCTGCTCAGCCAGTTTGAAGGTGATATTGGTGGAGAAGCCGTACAAACACTACCAGACCGAGCTCAGAGGAAAGTTGGATGTACAGGAAAAAAATGTTTGCTTATTGAATATATTCTGCATTTTTGTCACATACACTACCAGTCAAAAGTTTGGACGCATCTTCTCGTTTAATGGTTCTTTATTTTCACGACTGTTTACATTGTAGTTTCTGCTGGTTCAGTGTGCCTTCAGACTTTAATCTGTGACTTATTTAAATAAACTGTGTGTTGGAGTCCTTAGGATGTGTATATATGTAGTGCTGTACTTGTCAGGTAGGTAATGCAACAGAATAAGTAATTTAAAATGTTAACATGCTAAGTTGATTTGTGTGAGAGCACATGCAGTGTGTTTCCAGGTAGGCCACAATGGCAAAATGTTCCTGATGGTTTTCTGTTTGTGATTCTGCATTGGTTTTGGAACAATCACGAATAATGCACAAGTTTTATTGTAAAGTCTGCGAGGCAGGATCTGCATCTTCATCTGTCTTGTCTGCCCATTTTGGTTTCTTGAATTCTTAAATATAAGGTCATTATGAGCCCACAGCTTTTTTTGTTGTTGTTGCCTCAAGACTCCCCAGAAGGATAATCCAGCTACGGATATAATTTATACTGTATAACACTATTGTTAATCACTATTAATAACACTGAACCGGAGGTAGTAAATCCATTTAAGCACAATAGAGGGAATAAACAAGTAAATAAATGAGCCTCAGCTGAGTAAATCAGTGACTAATGTGAAGCAGGGGTGGGGATTGTTTCTGCAGTCTTTCCATCACCACCTGAGCTCTCTCCTCGCAGCGTGGCAGCTCGGCGTGTAACACACACGTACACCTTAATGCTCTACCTCAGTGCCTTCTGCAGCTGTTTGACCTGCAGCTGTAAAATGTAACTTTGGTGGTTTTTTTGTTCTTTTTCTTACTGCAGCTATCATGAGGCTCCATGTCGCCGCACTCATAATCCAAACATCACTTCTGCATCTGAGATTTCATTCTGTTTGTGTGACCGCAACTGAAAACTTTGCAGTGAGCAAAGTCGCCCCATTAAATCTGCAGGTAAACAAAACCGTTCTGCTGGCAAGGGGATTTTAAATGACAGGTGAGGTTACTCGGGTGGCTCCTTTTTGTTTTTTATTGGGGTTTTTTCTGGTCACCTTCCTCCTGCAGGATAATTGTTTGTTCACTTGTGATTCCCTCTAATTATTTTACTCTAATTATATATTTGCCAGTGTTGTTTTTCTTTTATGTCATTAGAACTGAGGATGGTCTTTGATATTGGACACTTTTCGTTATGTTTTAATAATTGTAATTACAGCATACCTACTGTTTGAGTCTTTCCTTGTTGTGTTTTGTCAAACACATTTTATCATTAATTAATTTCAAAAAGCTCAGAAACTTTCAGCAGGTTAAACAGTAAATGTTCATATTCTAGGTTTTGACAGCTGGATCTAGGGTGCATCATCAACCTGCAGCACAGCAGCTGAAACTGGAACTGGGACCAATACTGCTTCACCACAAACTGTCAAGAGAGGTAAAGAAGACAGGAAGAGAAGAAGGGAATCAATTCCCAGTGTGTTTGATGGACAGTGATTTAAACAGTGCTTAGTATTATTGATTGATTACAAGGCTGATAGTCACTGTTAAGGATGACAGTTCGCGATTGAAAACGAATTTGAGGAACGAAGAAAAAGCATTTATGTCAGAGCCTTTTGATTTTGATAAAGGTGGATGCTGATCTGAGAACATCCACATGGGAAGCTTAACACGTGATCTTACATTTTCAAACATTAACATGGCTTTGGTGGTCCGAAGGTGCTTCACAGCTCTAAGTTGAGGCTCATGTTTACATGTTGCGTACGTCCCGTAGCTGTGTACAGAGGGCAGTGTCAAAGACGCAAGGAAGTCTTGTCCTATTCTTGTTTGTGTTGTGCTGTTGTTGGTCTTGGAGTTTTTCCTATCTTGTAGAAAAGACAGAAGTTATTATACACCCAGAATTAAAAACTGACCACACTACTTTTTTTCTTTTGTATAATCTTCCTCTTGTGGTCAACTCTGCTATTGCCACCATTCCCATTTAAGTTAGCTTTTCAACCAATAAGCATTTGATGTATGCATAACATATTTTCTTTCTCCATTGTCTTTGCGAAGGTTGAATTCCCATAATCCTCCTCTGTATGTAGCCAAAGAGCTACACAAGCAAACACCATCCAGGGAATACAAATCTTGCATAACACAGTTAAGCTCTGAAAAGGGTTTCATACTGTAGCAAAAAACTCTACAAACTGAGTTATGTTAGTGCAGTCCATTTGTCATATGCCTTCTGAGATGATGCTCCTGCGGTTGTTTAAGGGTTTGATTAATCTCTATAAACAGATGTCTGCATCTGAATATGAAAGGAAAGGAAAAAGATTGATTTGATAACAGTGGATGCTGGCAGCAGCCTGCTCAATTTTCTGATCTGTGAAGATCAAAATGCATGGACTTAAACTTTCAGCCACTGACACAGTCTCAGTAGTCCACAGGTACCTCATGGGTATCATGTTTCCTTTAGCAGTTCACTTGTAGTGCGAGTTCTAATGACACATCATGTTTGAACAAACTCTGGTTGTGGGTAATGCTACAGCAGAGATCCAAAAGTTTCTGGCACAACTTCACCTACTTCCAAGGTGCGTGGAGAGGGTCAAAGATCTGGTGCAACACTTGAAACACTAGGGAACAACTTTATTAGGAGACCAACATGTTTCGACTTGTGGCCTTAATGTTATAGCCACACTAAAAAAATCAGAAGTTGAGGACCGGAGATTCACCCAAATTATTGTGCAATTAACTTGTGTTCTTGTTGCTCTTGAAGCAGTTGTTTCAAAGATATGGACCAGGTCTACAACAATGGCAGTCAAAGTCAGTTCCTGTCTTCAAAGCTACTTTGGAGCATCAGAACTGAATGAGGTCCCCTTGTTGAATTCAGGGTTACATCCAATCCCAGCTGCTGTGGGGGGAGAGGTGAGGTAACACAGAGAAAGACAACTATTCACACTCACACTGACACGTATGGGCAATTTACAACCACAAATCGGCCTAACCCCACTAACTACATGTTGCTGGACTGTGGAGCAGAGTACCAAACGAGTCGTGTTCATTGGCTCAGATTGACTCAGGGTGCGTTCACACCGAACGCGATAGACGCGACCAGAGGTTCAGGTTTACATGTAAAGTCAATGGAGGAGCGAGAAGCCGATATGCGCCACGAAAACGCTTTTCTGCCTGATTCGCGCAACCAAGTAGCCCGACTGACACGTTTGAAGCGCAAAGTAAAATACACGCTGCAGTTTGTGTGGTGCATTTTGTGCATTCGTGCTTATCGTATCTACCGCTCGAGTTGGAAAAATCTGAACTCCAGCCTCAAGTCATGCTGCGACAACCAATCAGGAGCCTGGTGACGTGATGCTCTGACCTAGTTCAAAGGGGCAGGTCCAGCCAAAGCCATTCATTCTAGCAATCTGTAGTTTTCTGATGAGGCAGCAGGCTCTCCAGGGCAGAAACAATGTTCTTATTTTCCTCCTCCTTCTCCCTGAGGCTCTTCCACTTTAAGCTGGGTCCTTTTTATTCCTGTCTCTCTGTAAATAGTTATATTTTATATATTTATGTTTAATGTTTTTCAGTTTGAGCATTTTAATATTATTGCAAATAAATTTTTTTAATGACTAATGTGTAAACCGTCCTTTATGCTGCTGCTCTGCTCTCCACAGTGAATAGAGAAGGGAGACTCTCTCTTCAAACGCTAGATCGACAGCTGCCGTCTTGCGAACGTCTGGCACTACTTCCTCCCACATTTCCGCTTCACACACGTGAAAATTGCATGTTTTAAAGCGCGACCAGTTCGCTTTGGACGCACTTCGAGGTGCGAATGTGCAGGCGACCAGCTAGGGGCATCTGGTGCTTTTTGGTCGTGTCTATCGCGTTCGGTGTGAATGCACCGTCAGACTGATCACAATAAATTGACAGTCTGGGTTTATCAGTTAGATGACAATTATTTGCAAACCTTCACCAATCTGTCTGAAAATGATAGCAGTCACGCTTGATCGCCTTACGATTGAAAGAGGTTGAGTCTATGACCAGCTGGTTGCTGCAACTACTTCCAATCATGTGGGACAATAAAAAAAAATCTATGCAACCGCTGATTGTTTTGGTTTGTTTGCTTTAGCTTGTTTGTTTTTTTTTAATATTCACCATCATATTTTTACTCCAGTAAACATAAACAGCTGTGCAGAGAACCAAAAAGGAAGTGCAGAGTCAGAGATGGAGATTTTGTTTTTCTGCATTAATTCCAGCAGTGAGTAGCTAAGACAACAGGAAGTCTTTGCCCAGATATCCACTGGCTACACTGGAAGAACAGAAAAATTGTACCCCCAGAGGTTATGTCAGCAGACTAAGTGATGGCTGTAATGCTGCAGGGCACCAGCAGCTCTGGTACAGCAGCTGTGAAGGTTTTCATAGATTCCAAATTGAATCAGACACGATCCATTTGAATAAACTGACCTCTTAGGTTTTCTTTTTCTTTAACTTCTTAAGCTTCTGGTTCAGCACAAATATTTTGTTCAAAATTTGTTTCCCTCGAGTGTATGTTGCGTCTCTTTACTACTACTTTCTTTCATTGGCTCCAATCCTCTACTTGTTCATTTGCTACAGATATTGATATCGTACAGATATTGTACTAGATACTGTTATTTAAAGGACACCTGGGTCGCACAGGATGCAGTTTATAATCCTTCAAATGCAAACAAGTAGCACTTTACCCCTCCTCTAAGATTTCAGCCAGTTTTATCATGTTCAGTCACTTATCAGAGCTCAGAAGTTGGGGGTTGAAAAGGTTGAAGGAGGTTTGACTTCAATTGTGTCTTCACCTCTAAGATACAAGCGTCTGGATGAGGACAGCATGGGATTAGCATTAGTGGATTCAGAAGGAACAGAAGGGTTGAAATTAAGGAGATTTTCTCCCTTCTGTTTGGTCCTCTTGACTAAAACCCCCCTGATGTCTGACCCTCAGCGTGAGGCCTGGTCTTCTCCTTCTGTTCTCCTCATGGAACAGGAAGCCCCCAGTTCCCCCGGCAGGACTTCCACTGCAGTGTCCTCGTTTCACAGTGGAGGAGGATGAGAGCTCCCTGAATGCTTTTTTCTTCATCCTCTCTTCTCCTCATGGCCTCAGCACTGTGTTTAATACACAGGGTTGACTTTGATAAAACGCGCCGAGGAAACGGGCTCTATAACACAGCTCGATTCATGATCTGCCTATTCAGCAAAAGATGCAGGGTGGGCCTGAAGAGGGAGGTGGAGGGAGTGAGTAAAAAATAGACGAAAAGAAGAAAAAGGGAGAACAGTTTGCGGGATGGAGAAAACCCTTTCAGCCCAGTAGCAGAAGCCCTGCCATGTTCCACATCTCAAAGATGAGCTCCTGGAGGAGTGGCGAGGTGGCTGATCTGAACTTGTGGGTGGAGCTATTTAGTTTTAACACTGTCACTGATGCACAATAGCAACAGTGAAAGGCAAACTAATAAGTCTGTTTAAAGACAAAAATATGATTAATATCATTTAACACACTGCAGAGCTGTCTGCTCTGCTGTGAGTCAGTTTCATACCAGTACCAGTGAGGCTAATAACTCTAAAGCATAAGGAAATATTAAAAGTAATCATTTATTATGCACAAAGCAATCTTTTTAATAATTACATCAATGGGGAATTCATTTAAAGTACAACATAGCTTGCATGCTAAACCATGCTAGCTACACATAAAATTTCTTTAGAGTAGTTTTGCACAATTCATAGGGCCTTAGATCATCTTCTGTCTGAAACAAGCTGTTTTAATTCAACTGACCCTTACTTGTCCCTTGTAAACAGAAGGCTTGAACAGCAGGTTGGAGGCATGTCTGAGATGATCACATGATCACATTAAGGATGTCCCATCTCCATGACATGATCCAAGAGTAGCTGGAAAGTGTTTTAGTCTGAAGTCTGGCCTAATGGATCACGGGATAACTTACAATGATATTATTATTAGAAACTCGGGCCATGTTCGATATAGGTGCGTTTTCAAAAGCTCGGATCAAATGTTTTTCATTTAGCTCCTTTTATAATGCAAACCATTATTGTTACCATACAACAGTCCTGCTTACTGATTTGCAAAATTGCGCTCAATGATCCAGGGCATCGATCTTCATTCAGACTTGAAGTGTATTTTATATACTTTTATAATTTATTATTCCCTCTCGAAGGGATTTTTTAAAAGGTTGGTAAAATTTTCATCTGCATCGGTTCTACATGTGGAAAACATTTTTTTATACTATAATTAAGGAATTCCCCCTTCTTTGTATCGCCACAATCATTTTCCGCTCTCATCTCTGTACCATCATATTTTTCTCTTTATTATTTATTACTTCTTCTTTTTTCTCTGACATTTCTTTGTTTAAGTCTCAATATCTTTTGTGAAGCAGTTTGAATTAAAGCGTGTATGAAATGTGCTGTGTAAATAAAGTTACCGTGTCCTGCTGATGGAATGAGCACTGGGAGGTTTTTTTATTGCCTCTTCTTTGTAGGTTTTCATCTCTTTCTCTTGTTCATTTCATCTTCTTTTGTCCTGGACACAGTGGATTTTGTGGTTGTATTGTCTTGTGTATTGCCCCTCATTTACCATATTTCTAATTATATTCAATTTTAGCCTTTTATTATTTTCCTGCTGCAGTGACACCATCTCCCTGCGGGGATCAATACATTTTCATCTAATCTGAACCTGATGAAATTGTGTCACACTCAGTGAGGAGCTCTCGTTGCTTTATTTAGTGCAGATTTTAAATTGAGTTTGGCGCTGTGATCCTGCAGCTTTGATATTAAGACTGATGGACTTTTTTCAAAGATCTGACTTTTACCGTTTTGAAGAAAATATTTGTTGTTGGTGCACCTGTGCAGCAGGTCTTTCCACCCAATTCTCACTTCCAATGCTAAATGTTGAGCTTTGTGTTGCATATTAAATTACATTCTGATTTCCCCTTCCTTTAAAAAGAAAACAGAGCCGATCATTTTCTGTGAAAATAAATCCTGTTAAAAAAGGGACTAGATGTCTGAACTGGATTAAATTAGATTTCAGAGCACTAAAGCAGAAGCCTGCAGAAAGAAAACATGTGGGGATGAGCTGCCTGTATCCACAAATTACACATTATTTGCAAAGTATGACTGTTTTAAATATGAAATATTTTTCCCTTCTGTTTTTTGTAATTATATATATAAAAAACAAACTCTTTTTAGACTTTGCAGAAAGTTGTTGTGTGACATACTTCCTATTGTGCACACCTAACCATGCATCCTGCGTCATTCCAGGGGCCCCGCATAAACCCAGACCCTCTCTCCAGCCATCTCCTTCAGCTTTTCTGGGAGAACGTCAAGATGATCCCAGGCCAGTCGACAGATATAACCTCTCCAGCATGTCATCGATCGAGTAAATGCAAACCAGTACAAAACACAAAGGGGACACAGATCTCAGGTCAAAGGGTCAATGACACCTTATGTGTAACAGCAAGACAGAGGTGGCATCTCACGGACGTCCTCAGAATTCACCCTCTGTAGATCACAACAGTTCACTGTGAATTTCATTGTAAAAAAAACTCTTCACAATACACAGTATGTTAGTGTGTAGCATAATATGCATGTGTGCATATATAACAGTGATGCTATGGCAACCACGAAAAACCCCACATTAACACCATGTTAATGAGTTACAGCCCAAGAACTGAGAAATAAAACCCATAATGAGGTGAAGTATGATATGAAAAATACATTAAAAGCTGAATAAATGAAGACACAAAGAGAAGGGTGTATGTGTGAAAAAGCACATCCACTACAGCTCCTCGCTGTGTGATGTCCCACAATTCCTCGCGGCAGCGGCAGCAGCGACTGATGATGATGGCGATATTAAGGAGGAAATGTTGTGGGGGGACTTCATTGCCATATTCCACATTTTGTGTAATAGAATGTAACTAGCATCATTATTTTTTCATCACAGCCCTCCCACAACTGCCTTCCACATCTAGGAACATACTTTCCTCCCCGCTCCATCCCTCACTCTCTCGCACTGCTCCGTCGTCACACAGCGAGTCAATTAAAGAGCACGAGATAAAATGGAATGGTGGAAGGGAAAAAAGGAAGGGGTTGTGGCGGCTTGCTCGGGGCCCGGCGGCTGCAGCTTCTGAGGCTCCACTGCTACACTTGAGGGCGACATCTTGGATTTGGCGATGATAACAAAAAGGATGACAGAAGTGAGCAAAAGCCAAAAGCGTGTCAGGGTTGAAGTTAAAGCGTCTCTGGAAACAGGAACTTTTTTTTTCTTCTGGTCCACAGGGTGGAGTGAAATGTTGCTCTCTGTTTTTGGCTGAAGCAGCTACAAACGTGACAGCCAAATGTTCTTTCGCCACTGCTCATCAAATGACGGCCATCATGCAAATCAGCTCTGTAGCCTTTAAAGAAGTTTTATATATGTCTATTTTAAGACCTCTCACAGTGTCTGTGTGATGATGAAAACGGCCGAGTGCTAACAAAGAGCAGGAGGGGAGGAAACAAGTGAAAACTGCTAACAAGGTTACAAATAAACAAACCTCCTCGATGAAGACATTCGCCATCATGCCAAATCATATGTGACTAACAGGAGGAAATGACCATCTGCTGCTTATGTACTGTTTTCTGCAAATAAACAAAAGTCCAGTAACACTTTAGTATATTGTATCTTTCCCAGGAAGTGCAGATGGCAGTTAAATATGCTACAAAGCACATCTCTTTACATCTCTTTACATGTGGTCGATTCAGTTAAAAAATACATCATATGTGAACATGTCTGTTTTAACCTTTCAGGCTATTTTGCATTAACATTCACTCACAGTTTTATGCCTGTCTATATTCTGAAGGTTTTTATTAAAATACCATTTAGAGTGTGATTTACAGAAAATTGTAGATTTATGAAGCAATAAAATAAACCTTCCATTTTTAAAAATGTATTCATTTATTCAAATCCTGTTCTGGTAGTAGCATATGCAAAATAGCTAGATAATGCCTTATTTGAATATTTAACCAAAAAATATCAGAAAAATGCTGTCTTCCAATAATTTAAAAAAATACTGCTCAAATATTGTGTTCTTATAAACACACACACACACACTGTGTTTTCATATCTTTGTGGGGACATCTAACTGACATAAAGCTTTCCCTAGCCACCGTCCCTAACCCTAACCATGAAAAATCAGTGCCTAACCCTAACCCTCAGCTTAAACCTTTCCAGGGGCAACAAAAAAGCAGCAGATCCGCAATCGCAAGTAAGAGAGCTGGTATGAAAGATGTACTCTCTTATTAAGGTAGTGCACCTACGAAATGTGGCTACCAATCGGGGGAAACCGAAGCCATGGACCACTTCTCCAACATCAGCTCCAACATCATTGTGAAGTTTGCGGACGACACTACAGTGGTGGGTCTTATCACCAACGGTGATGAGACGGCTTACAGGGAGGAGGTCAGCGCCCTGACCCACTGGTGTCAAGACAACCATCTCACCCTCAACGTCGCAAAGACAAAGGAGTTGATAGTGGACTTCCGGAGGTGCAGAGAAGTACACACCCCCATCACCATCAACGGTGCTGCTGTGGAGAGAGTGAGCAGCTTCCGGTTCCTTGGTGTACATCTGGCTGAGGATCTTACGTGGTCAGTACACACAAACAAAACAGTGAAGAAGGCGCAGCAGCGCCTCTTCTTTCTCAGGAGACTGAAAAGATTCCGCATGAGCCCCCGCATCCTCAGGACCTTCTATCACTGTGCCATTGAGAGCATCCTCACTGGATGCATCACCACCTGGTATGGCAACAGCACCGCCTACAACTGCAAAGCTCTCCAGCGAGTAGTGCGGTGCTCTGAACGGATAATTGGAGGTGAGCTTCCCTCCCTCCAAGACATCTACAGGAAGCGGTGCCTGAGGAAAGCGGGGAGGATCATCAAGGACTCCAGTCACCCCAGCCATAAACTGTTCAGACTACTTCCATCAGGAAGGAGGTTCTGCAGCATCCGGTCCCGTACCAGCAGACTGAGAGACGGCTTTTTCCATCAGGCCATCAGACTGCTGAACACTTCATAGACACCTCACCTTCACTACTGGAACTTCAACATTATGCACTCCACACTGTATATAAATGCCACTTGTTTTGCACATATTCAACTCTGTATATTTTTATATATTTTATTATTATTATTATTATTTTTTTTTTTTTTTTTTTTTTACTATTTAATTTGTAAAAATGTGTATACACACACACACACACACACACACACGTAGGAAAATATTTAGTATACACATCCAGAAATGCATACACTATTATATATTGTACATATATTTATTAGTTTCAGGTCGGCCATTCTTGTATTTTGCTCGTTTGTGTTGTTGTGTTTGCACATCTCTGTTGCTTGTGGGGCTCGCACACAAGAATTTCACTCGCATGTGCTGTGCCAGTGTGCCTGCACATGTGATGTGACAATAAAAGTGATTTGATTTGATTTGACTTCTTGTACGGTGGAGGTGTGGTCCTTTAAGATCAAGCCGGCATTCCCCAACCCTGAAACAATGGACCTCATTAGAAGAAATGAGGTCAATAGAGGAAATGAGGTCCAATGTGTTGTATCCCCAATTTTTGGGGATACAACACATTGCTCATCTTAGAAGATCACTACACCACAACTCTACAGAACATTTTATACGAACTGTTTAGAGAGCTGCCCCAGGAGTGGAAGGCAGCTTTTGTAGTGGCCACAAGGTGGGCTTACCAAAACTTCTCACGCATGATAGAGGATGTCATTGAGAATACAGAGGCACTCACTGCATCCTGTGAAGAGGGACCTGGGGACCAGGTAGTGACAGAGAAGGATAAGCACGGGCATTAAAATGAACCCACACCACGACCTCCACCTCCTCCACTTATACACCCAGAAACACAATCATCATTATGACACACACAATTTCAACAGACGCAGACAGTACAACACACTCATGCCGTTCAATCCACTAAACAAGGGCACAGCTCGGACGGACTTGAGAGCCGCACATCAAAAACCAAACACGGCAACAATAGCCACCATGACAGATATAAACCTCGAGTCAGCGGTTGAGTGTGAGAGAGATCAGGGACCTGAATATCCAGAACAACCTGCGACGGAGATTCCACAACCTTGCATGAGGCAGCATGGGGGATTGAATAGTTGTGTGGCTTTATGATAAAGGTCTGTGAGCTATTTAGAGGAAGGTTCAGCCCCTCCCCTAGCTCACAGAATAAGTTGTGACTTATGTGACTTGTGACTGCCCAAGTGCTCCACAGGGAGGATTCATCCCCAATTTGGGGTTTCTCACAACTTGAGGAAAACTCTATGGAGAATCTAGAGCTGGCCCCCACCTCCACCCCAAAGCCAACCATCAGGCCAAAAAACCACATCTCTGCCCTCAGGAAATTAGTGGATCGGTATGTGACCGTGACCAGAAAATGGGTAGTGTTAGGTGATTTGACTGCGGCGAGGTTCCCGACCAACTCAGACCAAGACCTCTAAATTGATAGTTACTCTGGTGCTAACTTTCGCCATGCCCAAGGAATACTTTCCAAAGCAATCATTGACAACCAAGTGGAGAAGGTGGTGTTGGCATTTGGGATAAATTGTAGGGCACAAAGAGCAAAAGAAACTGCTATTAAACAATACAGTCAGCAGTGAGGGAAGCAAAGAAACAGTTCCTGCATTTGGAAACTTGGATCCCCCTTATCAATTATTCCAACCTTTCGCCCACGGAGGAGCAGAACACTCTGCAGTTAATTAAGGGTCATATCAGATGGAATATGCCATACATCCCCCTAATTTCCTAGGGATCTTTTCCATACAGAGGCAGACATGATCCATTGGACATGTGAAACTGTTAAGGCCATGTTGAAACATTGAAGATTGTTTTTAGGCTTGAGCCCCCAATAGGTCCACTACTGGAGGGGAATAAAGGGTCACAGCCCTTGGTTTTTAAAAAACGTGGTGATTTTGGCCACGCATTTTAAGCTTTCTGCAGCCTAGGAGTCTATTACAAAAAGGTTTGACGTTCATACCTACTATAGATATATATAAAAATAAAAAACATTTGATATTCAAATTTTTTTTATAAATGTAATATTTTAAAAACACAACAAAATGGGAGTCCAAATCTTTTACAGCAGCCTCAACTTGGCAACCACCACCCAGTTCTTCACCCCCACAGATACACAGACTGGTGGGACAAGACACAACTGATTTTAAAAACATGTATAGACCATGTAGAGAAAAACACAATTTTAAACAGGAAGAAGTGAAAGCACTCCTGGAATTAATGCACAATAAAACCATTGAACCGTTATTAAGCCTGCAGACGAAGGGAGCACAATTGTTATATTAAGCAGAGATCAATATATTTTTGAAGTGACTTGACAACTTCAATGATCAAATTCATTACAAAAACTTAGGCATACCAATATTGACACAATCAATCCCAACAGTGAAACAAATTGTAGACCGATTACATAGGACAAAATTCATTAATGCCAAACACAGGACATACATTATAGGTTAGTCTGAACCGAGACGTCGTCGATTCTACATCCTTCCTAAAATACATAAAGATCCCGGGACCTGGGTGGTTCCGTGGGAGATTCCCACAGGACGGCCAATTGTGTCCGATTGCGGAAGAGAAACGTATGCCACAGCGGAATATATTGATCACTATTTGTACCCTCTGTTTATTAAACATCCAGGGTATATCAAGGCCACGCATCACTTCATTGAATTGGATAAAGATCTGTCTGTTCTATTGGAATCATTGTTCTTCACAATAGATGTGGAGAGTCTTTATACAAATATTGACATTCCAGCAGGTTTAGCAACAGTGAGATTTTTCCAAAAATTCCCAGACAGGAAGAGACCAGACAAAGAAATATTAAAACTATTGGAAATAAATTTGAAATGTAAAAATTTCGAATTTATTTGGGGAGTGCTATTTACAAATTAAGGGGACAGCGATGGGGGAAAGATTTGCTCCATCATATGCCAATATATTTATGGCAGACTGGGAGAAATAGGCATTGGCCAAATGCCTGATCAAGTCTTTGCACTATCTCCGGTATCCGGATGACAAGACACTTAGAGGACTTCGTACAGATTCTGAACACACATGACCCATCCATCAAATTGATACGGAAGACAGCATTGATTTTTTTGGACACTACAATTTACAAAGGTAGGGACTTTCAATCTACAAAAAAATTGAACATAAAGATTTTCTTTAAAAACACGGACACACATGCACTACTCTATTAGACTAGCTCTCACCCAAAACATACAGTGGGGCAATAAAGCATTTAGTCAGCCACCGATTGTGCAAGTTCCCCCACTTAAAATGATGACAGAGGTCAGTAATTTGCACCAGAGGTACACTTCAACTGTGAGAGACAGAATGTGAAAAAAAAATCCATGAATTCACATGGTAGGATTTGTAAAGAATTTATTCGTAAATTAGGGTGGAAAATAAGTATTTGGTCACCTCAAACAAGGAAAATCTCTGGCTCTCACAGACCTGTAACGTCTTCTGTAAGAAGCTTTTCTGTCCCCCACTCGTTACCTGTATGAATGGCACCTGTTTGAACTCATCATCTGTATAAAAGACACCTGTCCACAGCCTCAAACAGTCAGACTCCAAACTCCGCCATGGCCAAGACCAAAGAGCTTTCGAAGGACACCAGGAAAAGTATTGTAGACCTGCACCAGACTGGGAAGAGTGAATCTACAATAGGCAAGCAGCTTGGTGTGAAAAAATCAACTGTGGGAGCAATCATCAGAAAATGGAAGACATACAAGACCACTGATAATCTCCCTCGATCTGGGGCTCCACGCAAGATCTCATCCCGTGGGGTCAAAATGATCATGAGAACGGTGAGCAAAGATCCCAGAACCACACGGGGGGACCTGGTGAATGACCTGCAGAGAGCTGGGACCAAAGTAACAAAGGTCACCATCAGTAACACACTACAACGGCAGGGAATCAAATCCCGCAGTGCCAGACGTGTTCCGCTGCTGAAGCCAGTGCATGTCCAGGCCCGTCTGAAGTTTGCCAGAGAGCACATGGATGATACAGCAGAGGATTGGGAGAATGTCATGTGGTCAGATGAAACCAAAGTAGAACTTTTTGGTATAAACTCAACTCGTCGTGTTTGGAGGAAGAAGAATACTGAGTTGCATCCCAAGAACACCATACCTACTGTGAAGCATGGGGGTGGAAACATCATGCTATGGGGCTGTTTTTCTGCCAAGGGGACAGGACGACTGATCCGTGTTAAGGACAGAATGAATGGGGCCATGTATCGTGAGATTTTGAGCCAAAACCTCCTTCCATCAGTGAGAACTTTGAAGATGAAACGAGGCTGGGTCTTCCAACATGACAATGATCCAAAACACAACCGCCCCGGGCAACAAAGGAGTGGCTCCGTAAGAAGCATTTGAAAGTCCTGGAGTGGCCTAGCCAGTCTCCAGACCTCAACCCCATAGAAAATCTGTGGCGGGAGTTGAAAGTCCGTGTTGCTCGGCGACAGCCCCAAAACATCACTGCTCTCGAGAAGATCTGCATGGAGGAATGGGCCAAAATACCAGCTACTGTGTGTGCAAACCTGGTAAAGACCTATAGTAAACGTTTGACCTCCGTTATTGCCAACAAAGGTTATGTTACAAAGTATTGAGTTGTATTTTTGTTATTGACCAAATACTTATTTTCCACCCTGATTTACGAATAAATTCTTTACAAATCCTACCATGTGGATTCATGGATTTTTTTTTCACATTCTGTCTCTCACAGTGGAAGTGTACCTCTGGTGCAAATTACTGACCTCTGTCATCATTTTAGGTGGGGGAACTTGCACAATCGGTGGCTGACTAAATACTTTTTTGCCCCACTGTACCTACCAAGAGTTAATTAAATGTCAGATGATTTGATTCCGAAGGATATGTACCAGGGATTTTTTAGAGGCGGTCAAAGTTCTCTTTAAAGCACTCCGGGGAAGGGGATACTCCCGCACCTATTTGAGGAGATGTCGGAGAACATTCCAAGTGCCCAACCTGAGGACCAGAGGGACATTATCCCCTTGATATCTACATTTTCTACAGCTGGTTTAACAATACAGAAACGATTAAAGACAAATTTCGAACAGATAATTGGGCAACAAGGGACAATTGGCAACCACAGTGTGATATCACCATAACAAAAATCTAAGGGATTATGTAGTGAGACTCAACCTGACACAATCAAATAAAATAAGATATTCATTAGCTGTGTCCCAAAACGTCGGCTGCATCCTTCGGAGAACCCGGCCTTCGCGGTCTACGTGGGCCGGGTCCTTCGAAGACCGAGAAGGCCGGAAGTACGAGGCTGTGAAATGGGACGGTCTAGCCTTCAGATTTGCATCACCGCTGTGTCGGTTTGATAAACTCGGCCGTTGGCTCCTTGCTATCTAAAATATAACAGGACACTGGCGTAAATTCTCAACCGTCTCACACTTTGACATTTATTCAGCTGTGTGAAAATCCCGGAGGAGCCCACCCAATGGATTAATAAAGTTTTATTTAATCTAATAATCGAATAACTTTGATCTCAGCCAAACCGATTTACTCCGATTTTCCTGGACTGGCTTTTTATAGCAGATAACCTTAAAATTATTCTGAGGTAGAACAAAAACTGATTTTAAATGGTATAAAAAACAGCAGAAATGAGACTTTCTTGTCGGAAGTCAGTTAAATAAAAAAATCAAAAATTGTGGTGGAAGTGAAACAGCAAAACAAAGAGGGAATTCATGACGATGTTTATGTGAAGCGTCGTTTGGATCTTCTTTTGCTGCTGGTTAAATCGGTTTTGGTTGGAGAGTGATGAAACCTGCACCTTCAGAGTCTGACGCATCAGAATCAGTGAGCTGTCGGCTTTCAGCCCCGACGGCGTGTCCATGCACGTGCTGTTGGTTGAGAAAGCCGACATCTCACGGATTCTGATGCGTCGGTGGGTCCACGCTTTGTGTTCACGTCTTTGTGCAGAATCCGTGTAGCTACTCTCATTTACTATTTTAGCTGTTTGGTGGTTTGGTGAGATTTAACCTGAGATTCTAGCATTTTGGGCAAAATTAATTTATATTTAAAACTATTCAGGATTTTAATGAATCGATATCGCGTTATTTAAGCTAGAATCAATTTTAATCGGAAAATCGATAATCAAAACGCACCCCTAATTACAGACATTGTTTCTTAAAAATACAATTTGTGTAGGTAAATGCATACACACACACACACACACACTAAAATTTCAGGCAGTATGGGGTTAACTTGCTGTTTCAGTAACACCAAATAGAAAACATGAAATACAAAACTTAACATTCAGGGCAGAACTGATTCCAGCCTCACTCTGTTTCAGATCTTTGAGTAGAGCACATCTCAATTGAGAGTTACACAGCAGCCACATTCCCGAAGTTTTCCTTTCTTTGTGGGCTTTCGTCTGAGGAAAGGCCAGACCTTGGCCGAAACGTTACGGCTAGTGATGTGTCGGTCGCGAACGAAATGGCTCTTAGAGCCGGGTCTTTGACGTGAACGACGCGAGCCGGCTCCTTATCGTGATCCGTGGGGTTTTTTTTTCTGTCTCTCACTCTCTCTTTCGCGCTTTGCTTCTGCTTCATTTCGCACGCGAGCCTTGTGCTTTACACTGGGCAGAGGGGGGAGGAGCGGTAGTTACACTCACAGTAGCACAGGAACAGAGCAGGAGGGAGAGAGAGAGAAAGAGAGCCAGGGACAACAATGTCACATTAGAAAGGTATAGTAATCATCCACAACTATTTTCAGTTGCAGATGATAAAGGATTCAGAAAGTTTATTCATGCAGGTCCATATGACAGAGAATATGCATGTTCTTTTTGATTTCATATTTTAATTTATATTTAATTGTGTTGTGGTTTGCAGTGTTTTGTGTTGTTTCTCTTTAAATTTGTTTAAAAGGAAAAAGCTGAAAATATAAATAGTTAAAAGTTGAAATGTGAATTGTTGATTTTTGTATTATATGATTTATTTATTACATTTTATGTGGAGTGAATAAATATATTTACGGTTGCCCCTACAGACAAAGCACGTACAAACGTAGGAACTCTGAAGCACGTACAAACCCTTAAACACGTACAAACTCCAAAACACGGAAAAACTCAGAAGCACGTAAAAACTCTAAACACATAAAAAACACAACAGAAGTGCTCCAGGATGCTGGGCGCAGTGTTGAGCTTTTGTTACCAAGTGGCTACACAAGCCAGCAAGTACCAATGACTGGATTTGGTGTGTGGTAGTAACAGGTAAATGAACTTTTTTTTAAATTATTTGAATATATATGAGTGCTTGTGTATAAATACACAAACAATACACATATGCTTTCAATTGTGTAATTTAAGTGATCTAGGTAGCTTTGTTTTGGAAGTTCAGTTAACACTAGTGATGTGCGGATCGATCCTGAAATATCGATTCCTCCGATACCAGTCATTTATGTTCTAGAATCGATTCTCACATTAAAATATCGATATTTTTAGTAATTTAGGGTTAATTTGTAGTTTATCGTTAACAGGAACACAGTGGAAAGCAACTATAACATTCGGATTGTCTACATTCAAAGGAACTACTTCCTCTTCCGCCTTTCATAGTCATGTGCGAAATACGGCTGTATAAATGTCTCGCAGCCCCTTGGCGCGCGCACTCACAACAATGGCTGCGCGTAATTGTGCGGACGTATTTTACCTCCACAAACAGCTGAGACATGGTTTGCGATACATGTGGCAAAAAAGTGCTCCAAGAGTGAGGTGTTGTGGGCATACTTTCCCAACCTTGAGACCTCAGAATTAGGGAGACATTCAAAAGGGCTGTTGGGGGGGTGATAAATACATTTTACAGTGTTTATGTCACAGTTCTGGGTCAGTTTGACCCAGTATTTTGAGTTATGTTTTGGTTTATTTTTATATGATTGTTATGTTTCTCTGGTGCTTTGTTGGGTTTTATGATGAATCTGCCTTTCAAGTTACTTTGGTGTGTTTGATTGTTTCCTTATTCTCTTAGTGCTTGTGATGATGATTATGATGATGTTCTATGTTCCAGCTTATTCTGGTTTATTCTTAGTTCTGCCCGTGTTAAGTCTGTGTTTCTTAGTCTGCATCCTTGTGTCTTATTTCCTGTTTTATTGTGAAAGTCTATGTCAAATCAAATCAAATTCAAATTCAAATTTTATTTGTCACGTACACAGTCATACACAGTACGATATGTAGTGAAATGCTTGGACAACTGCTCGTGACCTAAAGAAAACAAAAAAAAAGGAAAGGCTATGAATAAGATAGGAAATAAATATGAAAAATTAAAAAGGGTAAATTTAACTAGGAAGGAATAAAATATAAATTAAGGTTAAAAATGAAATAACTGTACAACACAAATTAGAATGAAGGGTAAATTTAACTGGGAAGAATAAGATAAAATATATAAATTAAAGTTGAAAATAAAATAACTGTACAACAAAATACACAATATAGAACTATATAAGAATGTATGAAGAAATCTAAATATAAATAATATATACACAATAACAGCAGCTGTACAAGTATTAACCGGAAATGAAGAATATAGTGACCAGTGTTGTGCAAAAACAAAGTCCAGAAAGTCCAGTGTGTGTGTAAGAACTGTATGTGTGGGTCAGTACTGTGTGGTGGTGTGATTGAGAGACCGTATCGCCTGCGGGAAGAAGCTCCTCCTCAGTCTCTCTGTGTTGGTCTTCAGGGAGCGGAATCGCTTTCCTGACCTCAACAGAGAGAACAGTCCGTTGTTGGGATGGCTGAGGTCCTTCACGATCTTCCTGGCCTTGGTCCAGCACCGCCTGCTGTAGATTGAGTGCAGGTCAGGGAGCTCGGAGCGGATGGTGCGCTCAGCTGACCGCACAACCCTCTGTAGAGCTCGTCTGTCCTGCATGGTGCTGTTCCCGAACCAGGTTAAGATGTTTCCCGCCAGGATGCTCTCTATGGTGCACGAGTAAAAGTTCCTGAGCACCTTGGAGGGCAGTTGGAAGTCTCTCAAGCGTCTGAGGTGGTAGAGACGCTGTCGGGCCTTTTTCACCACGGTGTTGATGTGACAGGACCATGACAGGTCCTGCGTGATGTGAACTCCGAGGTATTTGAAGCTGTCCACTCTCTCCACTGGGCACTCGTTGATGACGGGGGTCTGGTAGTTCCTCTCCTGCTTTGTGCTGAAGTCCACTATCAGCTCCTTTGTCTTACTGACGTTTAGAAGGAGGTTGTTCCTCTGGCACCAGTTCTCCAGATTCCTAATCTCCTTCAGGTAGGCCGTCTCGTTGTTATCAGAGATCAGGCCCACCACGACGGTGTCGTCAGCAAACTTGATGATGGTGGTGGAGCTGGTAGTGGCCACACAGTCATATGTGTACAAAGAGTACAGCAGGGGGCTCAGAACACACCCCTGGGGGGCTCCAGTGCTGAGAGTGGTGGAGGCTGAGACATGTCCGCCCATCCTTACTGCCTGTGGTCTGCCAGTTAGGAAGTTGGAGATCCACTGACACATAGATGAGCTGAGTCCCAGATGCTCCAGCTTGGTGGTGAGTGTGGAGGGAATTATGGTGTTAAATGCAGAGCTGTAGTCTATGAAGAGCATTTTAACATAATTCCCCCTTCTAGTGTCCAAGTGAGTGAGTGATGTGTGGAGGAGATGAGAGATGGCATCGTCTGTGGAACGATTTGGACGGTAAGCGAACTGTAGTGGGTCCAGTGTGTCTGGTAGTGAAGAAATGATGAAGTCTCTGACCAGGCGTTCAAAGCACTCCATCACTACTGAGGTGAGGGCTACAGGGCGATAGTCATTGAGAGAAGCAGGGTGGGGTTTCTTCGGGACAGGAACAATGATGGACTCTTTGAAGCATGTGGGGATCACCGACTGAGATAGAGAGATGTTGAATATCTCAGTGAACACAGGAGCTAGCTGGTATGCGCAGTCTCTTAGGATACGACCTGGGATGCCGTCTGGTCCTGCTGCTTTCCTGGTGTTCACTCTCTTGAAGGCTCTCCTTACTTCATGCTCGGAGATGACGAGCACGTTTCCGGTGCTGGCAGCATCTTCCTGTCTGCAGCCGTTAGCGCCGCTAACACTAGCATTGTTGGAGACCTTAGCTGCAGCCTCGAAGCGAGCATAGAAAGTGTTCAGCTCGTCTGCCAGAGTCACGGCCGCGTTCGTCATACTGGTTGTTGGTGCTTTATAGTCCGTTATTGTCCTTAGTCCCCGCCACAGGCTCCTAGAGTTACTCTGTTGGAGTTGTGACTCTAGTTTCCTCCCGTAGCGCTGCTTCGCCTCTTTCACCGCCCTCCGCACGTTATATGACGCGGCTTTGTACGGGTCCATGTCCCCCGTCGTGAGTCCCGTGTTGTAGGCAGCGGTGCGGGATCTCAGAGCGTCGCGGATGGTTTTATCCACCCACGGCTTCTGGTTGGGAAACGTTGTGATAGTCTTTGTCTCCACGGTATCATCCGCTAGTTTCCCGATGAATCCCACAACCGCTTCCGTAAACACGTTGACGTCATCGTCGGAGCTGTTCCTGAACATGCCCCAGTCTGCGTCATCGAGTGCGTCCTGTAACGCGGCCACCGATTGGTCCGTCCAGCGCGCGACCTTCCTCTGAACCGGAACTTCCTGTTTTCAGCCTTTGTTTGTATTTTGGCATGAGGAAAATGGCGGCGTGATCAGATTTGCCAAACGGGGGGCGGGATTGTGCCTTGTAGCCGTCCTTGACCGTAGTGTAGCAGTGGTCCAGTGTCCTTTCACCTCTGGTGGGGCAGGTGATGTGTTGATAAAAGTTCGGCGCTGCGCGTTTGAGGTTGGCGCTATTAAAGTCCCCCGTCACAATAAGCGCAGCGTCCCGGTGTTGTGTCTGGTGCTGTGTGAGTGCCTCATGCAGCTCGCATAAGGCGGTGACCGTGTCCGCTTGTGGTGGAATATAAACGGCACTTACAATGACCGATGTAAATTCCCGAGGTAGATAAAAAGGACGACACATGATGGACAGTAGTTCCAGATTTGGTGTGCAGGAGCGTGTGAGAGGAACAACGTTCGCACTGTTGCACCAGTTGTTGTCTTATGTTAGTGTGTGCCGCTTTGCTCCCCCTGTCTCGTTAGTCCAATTTCTCCCAGCTGTGTCTCCCTCCTGTTGCCCATTCCCTGATTACCACCCTGTGTATATTAGCCCTGTGTTTTCCTGTGCTCAGTGTCGCGTCGTACCCTCAACTAGCTGTGTGTTTGGCGTCTATGTTCCTAGTGTTTAGTCTCCTGCTCCAGTTTTGTATTTCTTTTCCAGTGTCTCAGTCCTTGGTTCCTCTGTTCAGACTTTTGTTTGTCTTTTAGTGAGTTTAGTTTGTACTAGGTTTTTCCCAGCAATAAAGCTGCGCTTTAAGTTTCACTTCCGTGTCTGAGTTCTGCATTTTGGTTCCACCACTCCTGCTTGCCTGCCTGCCACACAGCGATTCATGACAGTTTATTTATCGGATAAAATACGTTAAATGTCACCGTTATTATTAGCCAGTCCAGAAACAGCGGGGGTGTCCAAATTCAGAGGCTGCTTCCACCTGAGGACCCGCCCTTCGTGGTCTAAAGAAAGCCGGGTAGTACGTCATGAGTTCCCTCGGTGGAGTGAAACGCAGCCGTCTGCTCCTTGCTATCTAAAATATAACCGGGCGCTGGCGTAAAGTCTCTCACTTTCTTTAATTAGTTTTCTGTTTGATGTTTATTCAGCTGTGTGAAAACCCCGGAGGATTAATAAAGTTAAATTTAATTTAATCTAATCTAATAACGTTAATCTCAGCCAAACTGATTTACTCACGAACAAATAAAACACTGAAAAAGGCGAACAATAACATTTTTAAGTTATCAAAGTGACTTATATATCATGTTTAACCCGAAAGGCCGCCGGGGTTTGAAAAACGATGTGTCGATCGGCTCAGATATTTGAAGTTTACACAGCTACATTCTCACCTGAAAACATGTTAAAAGTTTTTTTTTTGTTTTTTTTTTGCGACCCAGAAAGAGAAATAAGAGTAATATTAAAACTAAGTAGCTGCCACCATTGTTGAAAACTGGAATTGGCTGGGCCGCGCTATGAATTCTGCAATATGGTTTTTCAATTTTGTTGTCCAGGTGGATTTCGGGAGAATGGTGGCTCCGGGATTCTCCCGGAAAAATCGGGAGGGTTGGCATGTATGGTTGTGGCAACATCACTAACCTTGTCAAACACCTCAGAGGTAAATCATATCACAGAATATGAGGCGCGTATGTTGAACGAACTGAAGAGGAGGAGAGGGACAGGTGCTGCTAGGGAGAGACAGACCTCTCTCATGGAGTCCTTTAGTGCTGCAGGCAGGCAAGGTGTTCAAATAGCGCACAACTTCAGTTTTTTTTTTTTTTTTTATTTCTATATGATGAACTCTGCATTATTAAGTGATAAGAACAAGTAATCTGATGTCCTGTAAATTATTGTGACGCTATAATTTGAGATACAATAAATATGTTTTTGTATAAAGTATCGGATCAGTATCATCGATACCACCCTGAATATTACTTGGTATCGGAAAGGAAAGGAAATCAGTGGTATCGCACATCACTGGTTAACGCTAGAAATGTGTTTTGGAGTTTGTATGTGCTTTGTCTCAAGGGGCCACCGCATATATTTATATATAAACATATATAAATAAAACCACTTTTTTTACATTAGTAATTCCTTTTGTGTATAATTATATTATTGTTAATAATAAATTAATGAAAGCAACAAAACAACCTGAAGAGCCGGCTCTTTTTAGTGAGCCGAGCCAAAAGAGCCGGTTCTTTAAAAAGAGCTGGAAATCCCATCACTAGTTACGGCATAGCACACTAATCATTGATTTATTAATTTGAGGTGTTTTTTTTTTTTTTTATTTATTTGGTTTGTTTTATTATTAAATGATTTATTTTCCTTTCACAGTAAAATCATAAAAAAATACACTTCCTACCTTCCCAAAACTTTTTCTGGGGTTGGACGAGGCGACCCATTGGGGGGAAGGACAGTGCCTTTCCTGTCTCTGGCCGGAGACGGGCTCATTTCTCCATTCCTAACCCTCAGCCTAAACCTAACTGTAACCTTATTGTAACCCTGACAGTAAAACCAAATTTTGGTGTCTGAAAAATGCATTCAAACTTGTGGGGACTGGGATTTTGTCCCCATAAGGCCTGTTGGTCCCCACTGATCAGTCTGCTGCAACAGGGTCAGAATTTGGTGTAAACAACATGAAAGCATGGATTCATCCTGCTTTATATCAGTAATTTAGGCCGCCGGTGACGGTATAATGGTGTGGGGGGTATTTTCTTGACACATTTTCAGCCCATCTGTAACTGAGCATCATATAAATACCACAGCCTCCGTGAGTATTGTTACTGACCACGTTCGTCCCTTAATGACCACAGTGTACCCGTCTTCTGATGGCTGCTGCCACCAGGATAATGTGCCATCACCATGTCAATCATGTCAACTGGACCAAAATCTCTGATGAATGTTTTCAGCAATTTGTTGAATCTGTGCCACAGAGAATTATGAGAATCCAATGCAGTACTAGCATGATGTACCCAACAACGTGACCGCTGAACATGTAGCATCTCCCCTAAAATCTCTATAAAAAGTCCTAATATGAAAAGGGTCCAACCATCGCACAAATTACAGTACTCTGTTGTTCCATTGTAATCATTTTGGTGGCACTGTGAATATTTGAAATGCTTCCCCTTTAATTCACCAATATGTAGCTTGTGACAACAACAAAGCACACACATTCTGAAAAATCTCAGAGAGAAAGGTTGCACCTATTTGTTCAGCTCCATAAAAAAGAGCTTTATATAAAAGCACTGCATTTCCCAAAAGCAGTTAGAGCCATTTCTGAAATAAGCATGCTGTACAATTGCTCCATCATTTGGTCCCATTTTTAACCTGTTATGCAGCAGTGGCCCATGCTTTAACAGGTATTTTTGCAATCTTACGAATATCTCCCGTCTCCTCAGAATAATGAAATATGTATCTTCCCGGGCAAAAGCGAAGATTAAATCTAATATTTTTGAAGATGAAGTCAGGAGCTGGCGAAGTCTGTGAAAATATTGGATTTGCAGAGCAGTGTGTGAAGCTAAAATTACCCACACTGAAGATGTAGTGTGAGGAGCGCATTAGCAGAGGAGCATCCAGGAGGCATTCAGGTGCAGTACTGCTTCAATCAGTGCAAATAAGTCCGTATAGAAAATGTTGTTGCAAAATGTCATTTGGGTCAAAATTACTGTCTTGTGTTAGGAGTAAAATGCCCTCTGTGCACGATCACAAAGCTCACACAGATGTGGCCCACACTAAAATCTCAGAACTGTCACTTTTCACTTTTAACATCCATTCAGACTGTTACTGAACTCAAGGACAAGAAATGTTTGGGGTCTGTCTGTATTTGTCTTCATTAATCATCAATATCACTGCGCTCCTGACCTGCGATGTCGTGTTTTTACCTTCAGAAATGGGTCGAGATGTGACGGGTGAAGGTTCACCGGTGTCAGATAATGCCGTTCACAGATGAGACGCCGCCTGGCCTATTTTCTGCTCCTTGCTCATCGTGATTGCCTGTGAAAGATCAATCAGCGCTTTGTGGTGCTGCTCTGCTTTATCGTCACTGTCACATATCACATAAATAAAGTCAAATTACTGGACGCTCGGTCCCTTTTCTGACTTGTCTCCTTCCCTGAGGGAGCGCCGGAAAAAGATGGTCACTTTCTGATAAAAGCTCCATTTGACCGAGATCACACCATTTTCTCCAATACAAAAGGCTGTAATTGTGCTCCGCCGAACACTGCTGTCCATTTCCAAGACAAATACTCATGTTTTCTTCATATTTCTGAGGTAATGGAGAGGCAACACAAAGCATTAGCTGCTGCTCTGTCCACAGACAGGCATTAAAGCTCCAGCCTTTTCTGTTTTATTTCATTCAAACATCCACTTTGTTCAGAATCGCTCAGATATTACACACATCAGAAAGCTGTTTCAGACATTTAGTCTGTGAAAACCCTTGTGCCATTAGTTCAGTTAGCCGTGCTGAACGTGGAAGAAAAAGAACAAACTTTCAAACTGAGTGAAGCCAACACTACAGAAACAGCTATCACAACACCTTAGCCATTTAAAGTCTGTGTTGTTTTTCAATACTCTCCTCAGACTAGTAAACCTTTTAATTTTAAAAAAGGGTTAAATACAGACAAAACTGACTTTAGAGTAACTGGATGGAATGCTCATCAGCTACTTATGGACTCTTTTCAGAGGAGGTAAATTTAACCTTAAGATTTCAGTCTTTGCACCTCTAAAACCGGCTGATTTAACTGCCAAAACCTTTGAAATCCTGATTAATTTCATGTTTCATAAAACATAAAACTCTGAATGAAAGAGATCAGTAGTGCAAGTGTAAATAAGCACTGAATCATGTTCATAGTTTGACTTTGGAAAAAAGAACTTCAGTTTAGATGATTTTACCTATTGACATCTGGCTCAGTTCACAAATTCTGAGTTAAATGTTAAGTAAATACCTTAAATGTTAAATATTTTTAACAAAATTCATATAATACATGGAGTACAAAGATTAAATTATACAAAAAAAAAAAAAAAAAAAAAAATGTCACATATGCTGATTTCGTTCATCCAAAAAGCAGTGGGAAGAAGTTATTGACATAAACCTCAATGACAACAATAAGCATATTTCTATTTAAACAGAATTATTCATTACGTCAAATCCAACATATTATCATACAACTCCATACTTTTACATCAGCACAACCTCCTATTTTGAATTGTTTGTTGCAAAATCTGAGTAAAAATGGAACAGCCACTAAATAAAATATATTTATACCTCTTTTTGAAATGCTTTATGTCTGGACGTTGCTTCGGTTCCACACTCTCGCTAAATGAAAGTAACAACCCGAGCTGTTTTCATTTTTATCTTTAAGGTGTTGAGAATTTGGCTGCTTTTCACAGGTAACTGTTTTTTTTTTTTTTTTTTCCTGTTTTCATTTTTGCATGTAAGATGAAATGTTTTAAATGTCAGGTTTGCTGTACTGATTCTGAACATCAGGAGGATAGATTTTCTTTTTTTTTTTTTTATAACAGTGTTTTGCCAGCGTTGAATGAATGTTATCTAAACTAAATGTTGACGTAGCCGCTCCGATCCGTCTGTGTGCGTCACTAATAGACTCGGTTGGCCTCTTCATCTTCATCAGCATCAGTTATTCCATCTACTTTGACTTCTCACTCTCCTCTTTAACCTACATAAGAAAATTAAAATCCTATAATTATCTTCAATTAACGGAAAGAGGGACATGCAGTGATTAAGGAAATCAAGTTCAGGGACTATTTTCATTAGCTGAGCCTCCTCCACCTCCTCACCTACATCCCCCTACCCCCACCCCCTTTCTTTAACATTCACCTTTAAGCTCACTGCACTGATTTTAATTAACTTTTTTCTTCTTTTCCATCTGAGCTACCTACAAATTTGCCTTCAGTCTGCATGCCGGTGTTGAGCGGGTAAGATGGAAACAGCATTTTTTGTATGATGGCTTTAGAAAAACATGTTGTTGTTTTTTATTGTATTGTTTATTGTGCTTTTTAAGACATTTTTTTTTTAAATTGTACCTGGTACAGTTTGTCAGTGTTCACTATAAAAGCACTGTGGGGATAGCACGTCATCATTTTCACAGTTGGCTGCAGCAGCACGATGTTTCACAAATGGACGAATGTCACGATCTCAGCCTCTGTTCCTGCTTTCTTACTACTTCAGGCTGGATGACAGCTGTTTAGCTTTTCTAAGCAGGAAGAGAGGGTAAAACTGATTTTGTTTGCAGTGACTCACTTGCATGACGTATCTCAGCAAGTCATTGCCAGGACACTGAAATCAGCACACCTATAAATGGAATACAATCATGTTCATGTTTTGCTGTGGGGAAAAGGGCCTGTTTTCATGAAACTGTCTCGATATGAGCTTCACTCAGATTGCCCGCTCACTCACTCAACCACTACATCGGATTTACCTCTACATAATTTGTCTATTATGTAGCAGAAATCTGTTGATACATTTCAGACAGTAGCTGGTTGCACCACAGGTCTATAATAAAATAAAAAATCTACAACATATATGAGGCACCTCTCATATTTCTCCAAAATGTTACAATGGTAATGGGTCTATAAAGGTCAGATTTACACTTGGTTTAGACTATCAAGCAGGACTGTGTCCTCTTGCCCTCATGCCTGTGATGGGCATTGGATCTCCTATAGTACAGAGTTATACTGGGCTTACACTGTGCGATTTTTGACCCATTTTGAGCCGATTTTTGAGTCGTGCAACCGTTTTGGCGATCGGCCCGATTTTGGCCTTCATCGTGCGTCGTGCATCGTATAGTATACGTGGGGTAACGAGACGCGATTAACACCTCACGACCAGCTCCCGATCATCAATCGCTTGGTCGTGAGGATTTCAAACCTGTTTGAAATCCTCGCGACCGTTGTGAGGGTGTCACCGCAGTTTGTCACACTGCGCACGCACAAACACAAATGTCAGCGAAAAAGACGACGCAGCACGGCACTGCAGCGTGTGATCTGGACACAAGCGATGGAGGTACAACTTGTAGAACTTTGGAAAGCTCATCCGAGCCTTTTCGATGTGGCCTCACAAAATTATCACGACCACAACAACCGTGAAAATAGTTGGATCTACACTGCTGCTCAATCACAGCTGCCTGGTCAATGTTTTTCATTAGCAATTTAGCAAAGTTGATGGTGGTGGTGTGCGTGGCTGTGTGAGTGAAAGACAGAGAGAGCGAGCGAGCGACAGAATTTCTGTTATAACCTTCATTTTATGTACGCACAGTGTGAGCACTCAGGTCGCATCAGAGCATCGGGCCGTATAGTGTGAGACCCTGCATCGTGACCTATGAACTTCTAACCCCTGCGAGTCAACCGTACAGTTTGAGCAGGAGCTGAATCGCGCGACTGAAAAAATTGCACAGTCTCTGCCCAGCATTATCCATCAATTTTCATTTCATTTTCAGGAAGTGGGTGAAGTTGCAGCAAAAGAAAGTGGCTTGAGTCAGCCACGTGGTAAGACATTGTATTTGTCTGTCAAAAAATGGGGCGTTGATGGTCTCACACGGGGGGACGAATGCAGAGGGTTTACCTTCTGCATGTACATGGTCTTGCTTGTTACCTGACTCATTGCCTGGGGGATGGAAACTGGTTTTAGCCGCAGATCCAGGATTTCTGCTATTGAACCTTTATTTGTACAGGTAACTCAATGTTTCATTTACAAGAGACACCTGTTACTTACTCCGATATCACCACCAGTAAATAATACTTACAGTAAATTATGCTTGTTTTAGAAACGATTGTTTATGTATGTCATTTATTGATGGTTGACTCCAAGCATCTTGGGGTCCTGTGTTCACAAGTGTTGGGATAGAGTAGTGGGAGATTGACAGATTGACTTGTACAGAGTTAAATTTAAATCCAGGTGTTGATGTACTGCTTGATCTGCATCCCTGTACTCGCCTATGGTTACAAGCTTTTAGGTAAAGACAAAGAGAATGATGTAACAGATAAAATGAGTTTTCTCTGAAGAATGGCTGGGCTCAGAGTGAGAAGTTAAGCTATTCAGGAGGTACTCAGAGTATAGCTGTTACTCCTCCACATCAAAAGACACCAACTGAGGTGGTTCCTAATAGGATGCCTTGTGGGCGCCTCCTGGGTGAGGTGTTCCGGACATGTCCTACTAGGTGGAGGCTCCGGAGGAGGACCAAGACACGATGGAGAGATTACGTCTCTCTCAGGCTGGGCTACGAATGCCTCATTGTTCCCCCAGATGAGCTGGAGGAGGTGGCTTCTCTGCTTAGGCTGCTTCCACACAACTCAGGAACTCAGGACTAGGTGGCAATGTAATAATAGTGTTATTATAAATAAAGAATCACATTATTATTAGTAGTAGTAATAGTAGCAGCACACATGTTTGCACATTTAGGACATGACTGTATTAAAGGGATGCCATTCAGTACAGAATAGCTATTATACTCAGTTGTTGAATACATGAGTTGTGAAAGCCCAGACAGCTTCCTAAAAGTGTCTTTGTTTATTTTCATTCCCCTGCTGAGACACTGAAACCTGAAGATGTCCTGTAGGGAGGGCAGCGGGCAGCCTATGGTTCTTTAGGCAGTGCTGATCACCTTCTGCACAGCTTTCCTGTATGCCACTGAGTAGCCAGCATACCAAACTATGGTGCTGTACATTAATACAGTGTCAGGAGTGGAACAGTAGAAGGACAACACCAGCTTTTCTTCTGTGCAACTCGTCCACACCATACTTAAGAAAGACCGTCTCTGATACAGCTTTTTTAAGCACCACTGTTATGTTAGCAGACCAAGAGAGATCCTCACTAATATGGACTTCAGGAGGTTGTAGTTTGTGTGGGTAAGCTGCAAAGAAATTGCCCTTTTTTAATTAATAGTTATATGAATCTAAATCGTAATGCAGTCCCCACTGATGCAGAGCGGGAGCACCCTCTGCGTCTTGTAGTCAGTGATCATTTCCTTGCTTTTGTTGGCGTTGAGTTATTAGCAGAGCACCAAGCACACAGCTTCGGCACCTCATCTGTGTACACCGACTTGTCATCTCCAGATATAAATCCAACCACAGCAATGTTATCAGCAAATTCCAGTTCAGTTTTTAATATTATAGGATAAAGACTCTGCAATATTCAAAATAAAACCTCAACAACCGAAGAGTGACTCACAGTGACTATTTTTAGATGTTTTTTAAGTTGTGTTTTTATTTGTGCCATTTCTTGATATCAATCAAAGTCAGTGTCTCAAGATATTTTATGATCACTGCTGTGAGTGCTGTTGGCCTGTAGTCATTTACAGACTACAGGCCAACAGCTGGTCTGTTGATGGCGGGTCTCTTTGAAGCAGGATTTATAGTTGTCTTGAGACAAGTTGGGACGGTAGCTTGTGTCCATGTTTCAGTCCCTACACTGGCTGCTGTTGGGACCAGCCCACTGACCTCGCTATGTCCATCGGTATGTTATGGGATCGCAATGTTGATGCAACAGGTTACAAGATGAGCTTCCCAACCCCCTGAACCACGGTCGCCCCAATGTATGTATATGTTCTCTATAAGTGAGGTCTGGAACGATATCACAGAGCACACAGTGTGGTCAGAGTGGTCAGACGAGACTTTCAGAAAGTGATGTGAGAATAACAGATTTCCTGGAAGCTTTAAAAGAATATCTTAAATAAGTCACATTTTACATTTTTTATGAACTCTGGATTTTTTTCAACACACTTCTTAAGACAGATCAGAGCACTCTCCACCTTACTGATATATCTCATATATATCAGGAAAGGTGTAAAATAACCATTGGCTCACCATTCTCTCATTAAAGAACAATCAAAAAATACTATGCACCCCCACAGTTACTCAAACCAGTGACTTCCAGCTGTTGGGCCCATTTCCTGTCCTACCTGAGCACACAGTGAACTGTTTGCAACACAGTTTATTGTAAACGGACTGGAAATAATGTAAACGTCCATCTATTCATTTTTTGCCACCATAGTACATCCAGCTGTAAGCCTGGCGATAACGTCGCCCTTTCAACCATTTTTGTTGGGATATTAAAACAACCATATCTGAAGACCCCTGCGTCGGGCTGGGGACCCACGCAGGTGACGGGTGATCTGAAGCCTAAAACTTTCATAACAAGCGGTTATGAAAAATAGATGGACGACAATGAATTTCCAATACTGCAAATATTTCGCAAGTGAGTTACTTAACAGAATAACATTATTTAAGCTAAACTCTCAAACGTGGTCTCTGTATGTGTTTTTATACTATTTTATTAAAATCTTGCTGTTTGAGCAGAAGAAGAGACGGCTGAGACGTCTCTGGAGCATTTATGCACACCAAGCACTCTCAGTGGGCAAATCACATTAGCGCCAAAGGCTCCGATGCCTCTGTCTTTATTTTCTGAGAGCAGACTGGCTGCAGTGTATGATGGTAGATTTTCTGTTACCTTTGGTGTGTCTTTAGAGGATTTGTGGTGCACTAAATTTTGGATAAAGTTTACAGACAATCTAAGATATTAAACACTGCTGGAAAATGCCTGAATATTGCTCTATAGTCTTCAGGAAACAAGTGTGCAATTCAAATACGGCCCCTGCTATTCTCTGAAGGTCTTCTTACTCCTTGTGAGGGTGCAAGTGTTGCTTAGGCTGCTGCGGTCCAAACAGCTATCAGGACCCTTGTCTTTGTTAGAGTTTTGATTGTGTGCCTGCTGGACTTGATTGCTTGGACAGTAACTCTGATGACAAAGTCACTGCATGGATTCTCTTTGAAAACGAGCTTTTGATTATTGTTTTTAAGAGATCTGTTGATTTAAAGTTGTAGACAACCTAGTAAACATTAGTTTACAGTTAAATTCTGTGTGTGAATGACCAAGAAGTGGCCTAAATCATCAGTGTAACAGGAGTCACTTATTTTTTCTGGTTGTTTTATAATAAAAATATTGGATCAGACAATGCTGGATTGTGTCAGTTGAAGCCAGATTGCTGTAACAAAACTGGAAACGCAAACAGCTTTTGAAGCTTTGTTGAAATAGGCTTTTTGTTACTTGACATTTCTGACTTTTTGTTTTAGAAGAGCTGTTAATGTGACCAGAAGATCTCAGTGCCGAGTATCACTTATATGCTGTTCTGTTTTGTGTCTTTGTGGGTTTAGTTTACTGAAACAATGAAAGCAGCCGGTGTTTGGGTTTAGCTGGAAACTTTCTCTCCCTATTAAAGATAATTTGCAGACAGTTTGTGGCTCCAGACTTCTTTTGTTCAGCGCACCGAGCTTGCTGTGTCAAAGGCACTGAATTTAGGATTTTAATTTCAGAGAAAGGAAAGCAAGCAGCTTTTTTTTTTTCTTCCTGCAGAGAAAGTAACAACAGCATCGTTGTGGCTTTTTTCACTTGAGCACAGCAAAAACTAAAAGAGGAAGGAGCTGCTGTCAATATCTGACTGATAGTACAGTGTGAGCAAGCTGTGAGCAGTTATTTGTCTGTCAGCCAAGAAATTCAGAGTGCCAAATACATCCACATACAAAAGATTAATCTGGAAGACAAGCTCACCATGGAATAATACAAGAGTGAAAAACAACAACTGGTAAATAATTATGCATCTGTCTGAATAAACGTTAACTTCCTTACATTCAGGACATTTTAACAATGGACATTTTGACCTCCATCAAGCTCTAGTATCCTTAGAGGATATCTGGGGAAACTATTCCAGTTTTCATGGAAGCAAAACAAAAGTCGTCCTTTTTAAATATTAAACTATTTAAAAAACTACACAAATAGAATCTAGTCGATTGTTTGAACAGGGAGCTGCCAGGCTGAAGAAGAAGAGGAGGACCACAGAGAATATTCATGGATGTAGTGAAGGAGGACATGTAAATGCAGAGAGGCAGATGATCCACGGTGTGACCCGAAAGAAAGGAGCTGAAAGAACTAGTTTTGCTTGAGCAGTGGCTGGAAATCCTGAGGTTTTCTGATTGAATCTCTGCTCAGGCACTAAAACATTCTTATCTCATATGAACACAGGGGAGAGATGTAGCTCTTCGAAACACCTCTGACATTAACGTGGGCATAAAATCTGTGCGCCAGGAGCTTCATGGCACGAGGGTTCCTGTAGGTCCTGTAATGTACAAAGCAGGGGTGGGGGAACTCCAGGCCTCGAGGGCCGGTGTCCTTAGGTTTTAGATGTGTCAGCTGATTTAAATGGCTAAACTACCTCCTCAACATCTTGAAGTTCTCCAGAGGCCTGATAATGAACTAATCATTTGATTCAGGTGTGTTGACCCAGGGTGAGATCTAAAACCTGCAGGACACCGATAGCTTGAAGCTTGGAGTTCCCCACCCCTGGTATAAAGTATTACAGTAGTTCAGTGCAGCTGAAGGCTCTGCTTCTTCTTCTCGACAATTAGAACCAGAAATAAACCTCCAGCCTTACAGACCTATGAGGATATAACCGAGAGCCAATGAAGAGAAACTAATATAGAGAATGCTTCTAGTCTCTGTCGGTTCTCTTTCTGCAGCATTTTGGATCGACTGAAGGTTTTTCATGGAGTTTTTAATGTAATAGAGAGTTACAATAGTCGGGCCTAAAAGCAACAAATGCATGAATTCTTTTTCGGCATCACTCAACAGGATGTTCTTCGATTACTATAATACTACTCAAATGAAAGAAGGCATCCATTATGTCTGTTTAATGTGTGCATTGAGGGACATATCCTGGACATATCAGAAAGCACTATGGCTGTGATTACCTTCTGCCTAAATGAGAAGATGTGTCTTGATTTCATCTAAGCTTCTGGTGCAAATGTCTAGGAAACTAAGCGAGGCGTCTGATTTGCTCCCAGTTTTTCTGCAGTGTGACACCAAACCCAAACTTCACAACAGCCAGAGTAATGAAGAGCTTTGAATTTTGTAGTTCCTAAAACTTGTATCTACACCATGTTCAGCTGAAGCAGATAGAAGCTGCTAGCCTAGCTTCATTAAAGGTTTATCAGTTGGGAGCACAGGTAGCACAGCCTTCTGGGACGAAACCTGGAGGACACTGCTCAAAAAAACTGCAGCTCTGATTCAGGCTTGCGCGCGTGTGTGTGTGTGTGTGTGTGTGTGTGTGTGTGTTTGGGAGTTCTTGTGCAGGGGTTGGAACGCCCAGGGCAACGCCTGCAGGGTTAAAGTGAAAGGAAGACACAAACAGTTTCTACTGATCACACATGCACAAACAAGATACACACTACAACCTCACACTGTTTTATGTTCTGTGTCAAGTACACATTCAGCATCAGACTGCCACACACCCAGCTGGACACACTGTAAATACACACTCTTGCTAGCACAGCGCTCCTACAGCTCGAGTTTGTTGCTTCACTGGGATCCAAACTATCCAAACTAAAAAGTGACGCGTATTTGTTTGGTAGTTGCGATTCTAGATGATATTTCATTTTGCACACACTTACATGAGCCATTTCACACCGCACAAACAACTGATGTAATTACGGGAGTTGGTGGAAACCCACGTTGACTGCATATGATTTCACAGTGATTTCTCCTGTTGCAAGTAGTTTTGTTTTTTCGTCGATCATTTATTTCTATTTTATTTCTAAATATGACTCTAAATTATTTGTTTTATGTTAGTTTTATTTGTTGTCTTTCGATTAATTTGCTTCATGCAAACACTTCTGTGTTGTGGTTTGTATGAGCTTGGACTGCAGGTCTGTGTGCAGACATCGTGCAGCTCTGACAGTTTGACTTCAGTGTTTAATCTGTTTAATCCTCTCTCGCTCTCTCTCTCGCTCTCTGCGTTGCGTCTTATCTTCCTGCTTCATGATGTTTGTTTGGAGATCTCCACTTTTGCTGTGTTTCTGATGACAGTGAACACATGTGAGCGCCATGTGGACTCCACTCCAACAAAATCCTCTTTGCCGCTGCTATCAGGAAGGTAAATCTGATCCAGTCATCTTCCATTTCTAAAGGGGGGTGTTTGATTTGTATTCATGCAGGTTTGTTTTCCATCTAACTGATGGAGAAAAAATGAAAATCTCTGGTAAAATGGCCAAAGCTGATAAATCCAGATAATCTCTTCGGTCCACAGATCTTCAGCAGCAGCCTGGGTTGCCTGCACACTGTAAAAAATACAGTTTTAAAAACATGTTTATCCTTTAGAGATGTTTTTTGGTTTTTTGGGGTTTTTTTATGATTAGGGTTTGAACGTCCGCTTTGATGTTAGGTTCACTTTTAGATTTGAATTGCTGTGAGTGAACAGGAAGCCAACCGAAATCTTATTTTAAGCTTATGATAAAAGAAAGTGTCAATGTTTTTTCACATCATTTTTCTATGTTTTAATAGAATTACTCATTTTTATTTAAATTGAAGAGCAAAAGCACATGTTAAAATAAAGATAATGCAAATATAAAAGCCTCTGGGTCTTGCTCCCGTATACTTGGAAGGACTGCTTACTTATACATTCATTGAACATTACTATTCAACTTTTGTTCTGTTGGACTTACACAATTTTACTTCTTTGTGTTTGTTAGCATGCCTTTTGGCTGTTGTAGTTTCTGGGCTGCACCATATCTCAGAATTTTCATCATTGGCATGGGGGGGGGGTGAAGCCTGGCTCCTGATTTCCCATATTCTGTTTTCATATTTGAAGGTGTCGAGTTCTAAATGTCATTCATTCATGTCCTGCGTGGCTCTATTTGTTTTATTGCTGTAATCTCTGCCCCTGCCGATTTAAAGCTTATCTGAACATTCAAGTAATGCACATGATTTGAGAATGTGTTTTTATTAGCAAGTTATTTATTTAACAGCTATGTCAGCTGTGGCTCGGTGTCCTGTGTGCAACTTCACTTTGTTTTGATTTAGTTTCATTTGCACTTGTTTTTTACTTTTTTATTTTCACTTACTTTACCTTCGGCTCTCTTCCACAGCGTGTCTTTATCCTGTCTTCCTTCTCTCTCCCCAACCGGTCGCGACAGATGGCCACCCCTCCCTGAGCCTGGTGCTGGTTAGGGTTTCTTCCTGTTAAAAGGGAGTTTTTCCTCCCCACTGTCGCCAAAGTGCATCCTCATAGGGGGTCGTATGATTGTTGGGGTTTTCTCTATGTATTATTGTAGGGTCTACCTTACAATATAAAGGCAATTGTTGTTTTGATTTATAGCTGTATAAATAAAACTGAACTGAATGTTTACCGTCGGTGACGAGTGGGTCCCGTGCTGCTCGTCTCACTGTGTCCATAAACTGATGCATCTCCACACAGACACAAAAAGAGACACCAGCAGTGTCGAGCTGTGATTGTCAGCGAGGTGTGCTATTCTATCAGGGGTACATCATCATCATCAGCGGCTGTAGCTCAGGAGGTAGAGCAGGTCATCTACTGATTGGAATGTTGATGGTTCCTCCAGTCTGCATGTCAAGTATCCTTGATACTAACCCCAAGTTACTCTCCGATGCATTTATCGGAGTGTGAATGCACTTTGAAAGCACTATGTATAGAGAAAGTGCTTGTGAAAATGGGTGTGATTGGGTGAATGTGGCATGTTGTATACTCCGGGAGAGTAGAAAAGCGCTATAGAAGAATCAGTCCATTTACCATCTAAACTTTGTATCGGGGCATTTAAATTCTGGTGTGCTGGTTAAGAAGAATTTGTTCTGGAACATACTTAAAAATGGTTCTTTTATGTGAAAGAACATCTTCTCCCATCTAGATGATCATTTTTCCCTGTGAATTTTTTTCATTTCATTGTGGAACCGCACGATCAAACAAGACCTGAACCTGTTTCTGTCAGAGGTTTTCATAATGAACTCATTGTTGCACCTGTGTCATAAACGCTGCAGGACACTGCTCCTCCCCTCTCTGTCACTCTTCATGCATTCATATTCCATGGCTGCACGCTGTTAACTTTCTCTCATAGTTTTTGCTTTTCCTCTAGGTTCTGTTTCTCCCTGTGTACGCTTCAGCTCTCTCTGCCTGGAGCAGCATATTTCTGATCTGCCCCTTGAACCTTCTAGGTCTTTGTGTGCTGTTACTCACTTCCTTTCTCTGCTCCACTCACCCCAGCCAGGCGAGGCAGACCATTCCCATCCTGAGCCTGTTCCAGCTGGAGGTTTCTTTCTCTTCAAAGGGAGTTTCTCCTCTCCTCTGTTATCAACAGTTGGCCATTATGTAAGCTGAGGTACTCACCTTCTCTAATGTGGACCAGAAGCCTGTTTAGTGCTGATTATGTTTTATCCAAGTGCTAAATGAGTGGATTTAACTGGAAAATGATATTTCTCAAATTCAATTCGGCCTTGCCTATCTGTAAGGGGGTTGGGCGGGGTGGATGTTTACCTGGCCCTATGTGCACCGACAGAAGATTCTGGGTGGATGTTAAGAGGCTAAAAGCAAAAACAGCACAGGATGTAGAATGCTGGGTAACCTCCTGCTAACAGAACAAATTCAGGTCTCTTTGCAACTGAGCGAGGTTTTTCCGACGATGCTGTCCAACACGATGTTCGAGTATCTCTCACAAGTAAATAAGCTCTGAGATCTGGTGACTGTAAACAGCAATGAGGCTTTTTGGGATATATTTGGAGGAAGAACTACTGCACTTATACTTTAGACTCATTCATTAGGTGAATAACAGGATGATTTTGCCTTATTTTCCCAGTGTATTTACAGTGAACACGCTGACTCTCAGCTGCTTCTTATATAAATGCAAATATGCTCTTGCGGTTCTGATCACACAGCATCAGTGCTTTCCTTTTGTCACATCTTTTGTGGTGTTGTGCAAAGCTAACATGCAACAGGGCATAATTACAGATTCGAGTATGTTAATAAAGGAGCGAGCGCTGATTTAGCTAAGAGCCTCACTGTGTACCGTTTAAAGCCGAGTTTCCCTCGTTTGAATATTCATCACAGTCACACTCAGCTGAAGATGAAACGGCCTCATTGTTCATCAGCAGTGGCGGCGTGCCGGCTCGTTCATGTTATGCACATATTAATGATGAGGACAATTCTCTTCGAGTGATTCCTAATCTGTTGACAAGAAGTCTCTGCAGGCCCTTCAGTCAGTTTGATGCAGATGATGATGGTGATAATGTTTTATCTATAAATCCCCCCGAGAGGGGAGCTGGAAGTCCTTTGCTCAAATTTTAGACTCGTGAAAATTCAAAAAAAAATAAAATAAAATCTGATCAAACAAGACTTTTTACTATTACGAGTACAAAGCAACATGTTTCCACACTTTTTTTTCTGATAGATGGAGAATTATAACGTGCACATCTCAGGGAATTACTGTCATTCACCGGCATCATTTATTCATTAAGGCATGAAAAGAGATGGGTTGCAAATTTGTTTGCAGATGTGCAGCAACGGCTGGCAGGCTAATTGCGTTTTGCTTTTTTCACTGACCTGTGATGTATTTACATTTATTAAATGCATCAATCTTTTGTTTTCTTTTAGAGGGAAAGGTCACATGTTAATCTCATCATGCAATCTCTTTTATTAAACCAAGACAAAAATGAAGCTTTGGCGTAACACCGTGTCCTCTGCTAATGCATGGAGCCATTTATTTCTGACATAAAATATATTTTTCCATTTGAGAATAGAATTTGTAGTGATGTGTTCAAGGTCAAGAGCAGCTCATTGTTGGCTGGATTTCTTATTTCTTTTGCAGAGAGATATCTGAGATATCCATTTTAACTACATTCTTTCTGTTTCACCTCCATCATTAACTGAGTAAAATTATAATCAAATACACTTTTTATGCTATTGTCAAATGAAAATACCCAAACTTGAAACGCAGACTGTCTTTGTACCTGATATATCAAACCGATGGTTTTAAATACATATTCATATTTTACTCTCACAGTCCAGGCGCAGTATGTTTTTAGCACTTTGGATGAATGTGTTTTGACTTCTCTGTATGTGAAGCAGAAAGCAGCTCAGTGGTGTCAGAACTGAGGCTGCGGTGTGCAAACTGTGATCCAGATTCGACCGTTTCCACAACTATTTTTATCGCTCACTAATTAGCGAGACTTTAATTTCTGCTCCGTCCTCCAGACGGACCACAGGGGGTTTAACACTCCACAACCTGACGCGCCCCACTCCTCCCCTTGCCTCCACCTCCATCATCGTGTCGGTGGTGATGACTAACATCAAGCTGTAAGTTTAATAGCAGTTGCAGGTGAAAACTTAATAAACACATGTTGTAGCAATTAGAAAGTTGTGAAATGCAATAGATCAGGATTTGTGGGTACAATAGCAACTACGGTAAATATGAATCTCTGTATTTGTGAGGATGATCAGTGAGAGCATGTACGCCCCAGCGGAGTTATATTCTCTGGTGTGTTTGGTCATTCACTGGAAAAATTTTTAAAAAAAATCTTGATTTTTTTTATTTTATTTAAAGGATTTAATTATGCAGGATTGTGTTCTATTTTGTTTAATGCAGTCTCTGCTTTTTCTTTTTAAGAATAACTGTTAACCGTTGTTATATTTCATTTGGTATCAAATGTGAGAAATAAAACATGGTGAATACGTCACATCCATGTGTGATTATTTCTTCAAATTTCTATGCTGGTCCTTCATTCATGCTTCCGTATACGTCTAAATCCTGCAGTCATTAGAGGCAAATGTCCTCTTCACCTTCACATGCCTGTGGTGAGGTGCATCTAACCTACCAATATCTATACCAGTGGAATCTGGGAGCTCTTTTTTACATTGATATTATTTACAGAATAGAAAAGTCTATAAACCAAAATGTGTGAGTGATAAGAAGAGCACAGAATGAACAGAATTAACCGCAAAGTGGGACGAAGGTGCAGCTTTTTCAGTTAGTATCTTAATTTTCCCAACCGTGGACTTTGTGTCTCTTTAATTGTCCTCATTTTCTTTTATAAAATGTCCCAAATTCTATAAAATCTGTCATTTCCAAAATCTCCCTTGTGTATAGAAAATATTGTACTTTTTAAAAAGAGTCTTCGTATGTTAAAATCTCTTTCTACAGTGTCTTCTGTTTCGTAAAAAAATGGAAGTGTGTCAAAGAGGCACACAGACACAAACAGCAGAGCTGAAGCATCCTAGTTTTTTTTTTTCTTTTTTTTTTGAGTTAGATGAGTCGGAGGCTTTAGCAGAATTCCTCACAGAGAATTCATCCAATAACTGTTGGAGGGGGAAAGACAAGAAATTAGTTTTCTGCTCTCTACTGATATGAAACAATATGAGCTGTACTGTTTGCTGTGTGTGCGTGTGTGTGTCACCCAGGGCTCTTCATCTCTCGTGCTCCTCACAAAAGATTTCAAAGCACCAGAAGAGAGAAAAGTTTCGGTGCATCTTTGAACTTTAGCTGCCAGTCGGCACATACTTTACCTCCCGTCTCATCTGCAGTCGAGAAACTGTTGCAGGTTCACGTCTGTAATAAGCTCACACGAGAAAACTGTAAAATCCGATTTTCCTGTTTGCTGTGGTCTCACATCTGATGGTTCATGACCGTGTCAGATCTGCCCCTCTTCTTTTACAGTGTGTGCTTCACCATCTGATTCGTGTCTGATGTCTGGCTCTGAGGATGGTCAGATTGTGTTCACGGGTGCAACACCTGCCTACAGCTGCTGGGGGCTGCGCCCCAACCTCACCCTGCAGCCTGCAGCTAGATGTGCTGGGTCTTCTGGCTGCTTGCAGAGATATTCAGGTAAACATAAATATCAGGTGTTACGTGAGGGTCTGAGACACAATAAGCATCACACATCTATAAATCTAGGCAATACATTTTTACATGTACTGTAGTTTTAGTGCTTGTTATAGCCTGAGGCGCCTGCTGTAGTTGTGCCCTGTGGCGTTGCCCTCCACCCACTCTCAGGTACCACCCGTGTTCCTGTGGAGCCAGAGAGCAGCTGACTCCACTCAGCAGTCCACCCTCTGAGTATTTCAGCTGAGGGAGAGGAGCTGGAGCAGAGTGCCTTTGTCTGGAGAGTGTGTGGGCTGTTTATTTGACTCCCCCCCCCTTTTTTCCTTTTTATTGTTTTTTTGGTAGTAGCTTCAATGTTTTCTTGTACTGTTTTTTTTAAAATAGTGGTTTAGCAGTCTCTTTCACTTCCCAGCCCCCTTTTCCCATGAAAGTATTTAGCAACAGTTAAACACACTGGGATTGTTGCTGTCACATTCCCACATCCTCCTGACCTTCTGTGGAGTGTTCAACCCAGCTGAGCCTCCTCAGCTTTGATGGAGATGCACCAACTTCCCGAGAAAACAAGTTGTTTAAATTAACTTTGTGTCGGGGCTAGCGGCTTGGACTCAAGCGCAGGCAGCGGGTTGCGTTCAGTCTTTTCGTTTTATTATACATCAGGTGCTATTTACAAAAGTGAGGGATTGGGGAAGGGCTTCCACGGGTCCGCGGGTAGAAGAGGAAAGGGATGGATGCTCCAAACACACAGGGTCTCAGCCGCTCCTCACACTCTGCTCTCGCTCTCAGCTCACTCACGCTCAATTCACCAGAAACAGGAAGGGACCGGGGATCTGGAGACAGGAAGGAAAGCAATCACTAACGATGCGTGACACAATTCACTAATCTACAAGCTGGGATTCTCACTAACGTGGTGATTCAATATTCCAGCGACGAGAGGCTCTGAGCTGCTGCCTTTCAGTAGGGTCCGACAGTGGTGATAAGCTACAGGTGATTGATTAGCGGCAGGTGCGCATGCCAAGGGAAGGAACCCGAAGAGAGCTCCGCCCCGGCCGAGTGCTGCAGGAGCAGGAGGGAGGGGAAATGAAAACAAAACAAAAACACATGAAGCCTAGCAGGGCTGGCACAGGGACCATGACACTTTGCATCAGGATGTTTCAGCTTTGAGTACATGAAGGTCAAAACATCTACAATGAGTGATCTGAAAAGAAGTTAAACCAGTTGAAAACAGCAAGTTTTCTTTTTTTGAAGCTCCCACACATCCACAAATACGAACTTCCACCCAGGGAAGCCAGAAGATTTCTGGGACTCTTGAACAACGTTGACATTGATCTGCTGTTGGAGCAGCTGATGATGAAAAGCCATCCTAAGAAGCTTTAGTGATGATTTGCTTCTGATCAAATTAAAGTGCTGTAGATGCTTCATCTATTCATCCATGCTCAAATGGAAACTACTGGAGTAGTAAACACACAAAATAACCTGGATCACAGCAACACTTATGAGACATGATTTATTTTTTGTTGTGTTGCTTAAAACGTCACAAAAAAAAAAGATTTAATGAGGCTCATGTGCTTTTACATAAGTGTCACATCACCACCGACTGTGGTATGAGATGTCTTAAACCCATCCTGTGTAGAGCTTTTGAGACTGATGATACTGAATGAATAGTGTTTTCTCATTTGTATATTGTATGTATAGTCTACAAAAACGGTCGTCACTCCATCATATTTGTGAGAAACATTTGAGCTCGTTGTCCTGGATGTTTGGGACAAGACGTTTTTACCTGCCGGCTCTCATCGTCTCACTGCCGCTCCGAGCAGCAGCAGGAGCACATTAGCGTGTCGGCTTTCGCCTGTTATGCAAAAACAGAGGGGAAAAAAGGCCTTCTAATAACGTCTGCTGGCGGAGGAGAGGAGAGACAATAACAGAGAACACATTCAGACAGATTGCCAACATGAGGAGCAAAGTGACTGCGGAGTCTGAGGGGAGTAATATTACAGCCATTTGGCTAATAGCCACTGCGCTCGTTACAGAGGCTTCACACAGACAGAACAAACAGTCTGAGGGAGAGGAGAGCTGCTGAGACGACGGCAAGAAATCAGAGCATTTTAGCCAGGTGAGAGTGCCGTCAGTCAGCAGGTGTGAAATGAAAACTGCACCCTCCAGGAACTCTCACAGAAAAACTCCCTCACCTGCTGCATAATAGGCAGGTATTTATTCGATATTTTACCAGAGGTCACTTTTTAAACAAGCAATGTCTGACGCACACACACACAAAACCAAAGTGTGATCATGAAGATGCTTGAAACAAACTGGGTGTGTCACCTGAAACAGGTACCGCCCCAAATCTGTTCTGCCAGACTCCCTCAAAACTGCAAAACAGCACAAAATGCCCATTAATGGAAATAATGAGCAGTGTAATGTGGGCTGTGGGGTGTAGTGAGTGCACAGGTGCAGAGCAGTTAAAGAGGGGTAACACACTCAAATCAGTCATTCAAAGTCATTCATGTATTTACAGTAAAAAACAAAACATTAATTAAAAGTAAGTTTAAATAGAAAAAAATACATAAGAACCAACTTAAAAAAAAAAAAAATCAAATATGACCCAGTTGTGACCTAAATGAGAATTCGGTACAACCAGCAGCTCTAAAAACAACACATCCTGAAATTCCTCCTCTAAAGGAAGAGGTCCCATCCCTCCTGGCAGCAGCTGCCTGCCTGCCACTGCACACTGTAGGGCCCTGGTGCATCTACCCCGTCGGCTCGTCAACTCCTGCAGGTGCTTCAGCAACAAGTGGACCCACTTTTTCATGGCTCTGTGCCTCCAGCTCCTGCTGCAGTGTCATAGTGTGTCCTTGTAAAAACGCATTGACCCTTCCAGGGCCTCCCTGCCATGGCTGCTACTTAAAATTCGTCATTGTCCTTTTTCTATGCTTTGTGGCTCTGCTGTGTGGTTCTCTCTCTATAGTGCTCTCTTTTAAAGACTTCTAAAGACTGCTGATATATACAAGTTTAGGAGCACATATACATATATACCATCTTTTTTCATACATCATGTGTTCACATGCCACTGCTGCATTAAAATTGGTTCTCCTTTAACAGGTTATAGAAAATGGATTGATCCATGATCGTGGCTTTGATAGAGCTTTCTTCCTGTTAAAAGGAAGTTTTTCCTTCCTACAGTCACTTGCTGCTCATCCAGGATCATCTGTTTTTTGGAGTTTTGTCTTTACAAAGTGCCTGAAAACTGACTCTTCTGAAGTGCTGCTATATAAATAAAATTGGATCAAACCCTGAAAAAAAAAATTAAACTCTGCATCATATTTTATTGTATGTATTTGTTTGCAGCATGAGCAGCTTGGATAGTCGCTGCCTTCATATGATGGTTCCATCTCTTTAGTGCCAACTTTGGGGGTAAAATATTTGCAGGTGCATACAGATTGTTGTGAGTCTCACCCCACACGTCCCCAGAAATATTTGGGATTCATTAACGAGAAAAAAATCAGACATGATTTGGATGTCTTAAGTCTATTCTAGTAAGCCTAAGCATACTGAGAAATCTTGAACTTCTAAATATGTCAGGGATTTAAAAAAACAAACAAAAAACAGCTAAATACTTGCTCTAGTGAGTATTTGTGGCAGCAGGATGGTATATTTGAGAGTGAGTCAAAATAAAGTCTACTGTGTGTTTATGTTCATGTTAATGGAAGAATGCATCGCCCAGTCCATTCACAGAGGAATGAGACGTCAGGCTCCAGACACACACAGTCCTTGCTGGTAGGACACGTTCACTGCCACGTGAAAAATGTAGATTATTGCTGAAACAAATAACTAAGGAGCTGAAAATGGGAAATCTGACAAGTCCAAAGGAAAAACATGTAATCAGATCCAGTTCAGGCTGCATGTTTTAAAAGATGAACTGCTGGGAGATCTGGGATGGGGGGTATTCCCACCACAGATAAAGAAACTTTCCAAAGATTTTTCATCACAGCAGAGAAGAAACTTCCAGTCACGGAAATCGGCTCGTCGGGTGGATGTGAGAGAAGAATGACTAATTATGAGCAGAATGAATAAGGCCATGCAGCTCTATAACTCAGCCTCCAATCTGATATTTAGAGGGAGTCATATTGAACTGGTGACGTTTTTGATTGGTAAGCACAATATTTACTGAGTAATATTTACTGAGTAGTGCCTCAACAGCCAGCTCTGCTTATTAGAGCAGATTTCCAGGCTTGGCGGGCGGCTTGGCAGCCGAGGTGCTCAGATGTGGATGTGAAGGTAAATTTTGCCGCCGCCCTCGGCTGTCACGGGGAATACGGATAATTCACTACAGGAGAAAATGGCACAGATTGCAGATTCTCCTGAGTATACAGGGTGTGTGTGCGTGTGTGTGTGTGTATGTGTGTATTCTCATCGTGCTGCAATTCTGAAGAAATGCTGGCACTCAAACAGAAATCAATGCTCCGCACATGTAACTTGTTTGTGGTTTTGTTTTCTTCTTTGTCGTCTTTTTGTTTCTCGCTCGATGTTCTTTACCAAACTCCACCGCACCGACGTCTTGCTCTAAACCGCAGCGGCTGGCTTCACCTCCCAAGGAAAGAAGAAAGCACGGAGATTAGATGGGCCCAAACAGTTTGGGTTGTAAATCTCTTCCCTTCAGACCAGCAACATTTCTCTTTTTCTACTTTTCTGTTTACTGAAATTCTCTGGAGACGTTTTGTGCCAGAGAATCGTCAGGAATTACAAAATCAACACTTTCTAACAAAATAAAGGATGGATCGTTTTTCCTGTCACCAAACGCTCGGTTCGTCTTTGGGTGTCTCTTGATGTTTGACTGATATGTTTGTTCATTAGGGACTTGGCTGTCTGTCATTTTGCAATACAGGAATGCTCAGCAAAATGAAGTTGTCACCTCTTCCAGTGCCACACACACTAAGTGCATAATAGTATCACGACAGGAGCGCAAAGGATCACAGCTGCAGATTTCAGAGGGAGATTTTAGTCACTGCCAGGTGTTGCCTCATCATTGCGTTTTCAAGCTTCGTCTGTATCAATGTGTCATAAGTGGGGAATTTCGGTATGTGAGCATTTCAGTCACCGTATTTGAAGAGGAAGGTCATTTTCTCTTTTATAATAAAGAGAAGAGACAGTCCATTATTGTTCCTGTTCCAAAGAAACAACAGCCCGCTTGCCACAATGACTACCGTCCAGTAGCACTGACTTCAATTGTGATGAAGTGTTTTGAAAGACTGATGAGAGATCACATCACTTCTTCACTTCCTGCCACCATCGACTCACTTCAGTTTGCTTACCGGACTAATCGTTCCACAGACGATTCCATATCTCACCTGCTCCACACATCCCTGAGTCACCTGGACACTGGCAGAGGGAATTATGTTAGGATGCTGTTCGTGGACTACAGTTCAGCATTCAACACAATAATTCCCTCTAAGCTTTTCACCAAGTTGACGGATCTAGGACTCAGCTCATCACTGTGTCAGTGGATCCTCAACTTCCTCACAGACAGACCCCAATCAGTGAGGGTGGGAAAACAAGTCTCCCCCTCCATCTCACTCAGCACTGGAGTGCCTCAGGGCTGTGTTTTAAGCCCCCTGCTGTACTCACTGTACACTTATGACTGTGTAGCCACATCAGACACCACCTCCATTGTCAAGTTTGCTAACAACACAGTTGTTGTAGGCCTGATCTCCGACAACATCGAGACGGCCTACCTGGAGGAGATTAGGAACCTGGAGACCTGGTGCCAGGAGAATAACTTCCTCCTAAACATCAGCAAGACTAAGGAGCTGATCGTGGACTTCACTACAAAGCAGGCAAGGAATTACAAACCCCTCATCATCAGTGGCACGCCAGTGGAGAGAGTGGGTGTCCACATCACTCAGGACCTGTCATGGTCCTGCCACATCAACACCCTGGTTAAGAAAGCCCGTCAGCGTCTCTTCTTCCTCAGAAGACTTAGAGACTTCCATCTGCCACTGAAGGTGCTCAAGAACTTCTACTCCTGCACCATCGAGAGTGTCCTGACGGCAAACATCTGCACCTGGTTTGGGAACAGCACCAAGCAGGACAGACGAGATCTGCAAAGAGTGGTGCGCTCAGCGGAACGCATCATTCAATCAGAGCTCCCTGACCTGCTGTCCATCTGCACCAAGCGGTGCAAGTCCAAAGCTAGGAAGAGTATGATGGACCTCTCCCATCCCAACAATGGACTCTTCTCACTGTTGAGGTCTGGGAAGCGCTTCCGCTCCCTTAAGGCCAAAACAGAGAGAAGGAGGAGGAGCTTCTTCCCCCAGGCTATTCGGGCCCTGAACCAGGTGTAGGACTGGACTCTCCCACACACATCACTATACGACTGTACTCTCACACACATCACATCACCACACGCACCACCACACATTTCCTATAATCCTATAATTCTTATCATTTATAATCTTTATAATCTCTTTCTGCTATTTGCACATTTTTTACTGTAAATTTCTAAGTTAATTTGTAAATTTTGTAGTAACCTGTAAATTGTAAATACTGCAAAACTTTTTTTCTGTCATTTAATGGTCGGGCATTGTACAGCTACAAGCATTTCACCCCCATGTCATACTGTGTATGGTTGTGTGTGTGTGACAAATAAAATTTGAATTTGAATTTGAAATGGTGAATAAGTCCTCTAGGGGCTCAGTGAGCATCAGTCATTGTCAGAAAGACGTCACAAACAGGAAGAAGCAGCTGAAGTTTAGCACTAGTAGCTAGCTACTGTGCTAGCTTACATCATTTTCCACGCTGGAAAATTCCACAATCATTTTTCTTTCTCTCCATATGAAACTTCGTGTGAGTTTTGTTTTTGACTAACAGAGTTAGCTTTAAGTTGCTTTAGTCATTTAGTTTATTAAATGGCTAATTTCTGTTCAATGGCACTGATCATACTCTATGATTTGATTTTGTATGACGTTAGCCTTTTGTGCCATCAGATGGCCCATCTCAGTCTGGCCTCCCTTGGACATGTGGAAGTATAATACAGCTTCCACCACATTTAGTGGGGTTCCTGTTTTACTCAGTGTATGTTACAGTCCTCAGTGAGGAAACTGTGGATGAGACCATTTTTATTAAAATGTCAACTAAAGCCTGAAAAGATTTGAGCTTTTGTTTCCTCCACCTGCATATTTCCATTTAAATCTGCATAATGTCCCATCAACACAACCTCAACATCTGCTGAGCAAAAAGTCTCCTATTTCTGAAGCCGGATGATTTATCACTTTTAGCAAGAGATACATGAAGTGCTGCCTGTTGCTGTGAGAAAGCTTAAGAATCAAACTAAACAGACTGAACATCTTTTTATTTTATAGTTAAAGGACTAAACTGTACATAAATCTGCTGGTGTGGGCCTTTAGCCTTGGAACAAGAGCTACAGCACCTGTGAGAGGTTTTTCCCCGTTTTTCTCCTACCTTAGAGATCAGAAGAGAAAAATGCAATTCTTCCTTCAGTGTCAGGGACTGAAGAGGAACACACAGAGTGCAGAGATGAATATAATGAAGGTTCATTGTCTCCTTTTGCAAGAAAATGTCGGGCCTTACTGCAGACAAACACTGTCTCAGTTAGTCAAAGCCCTCCTCCACACATACGCACACAAACAGACGCACACACACACACACACACACACACACACACACATAAATAAAATGACAGCCACAGAGGATACATCTAATCTGGTGGGTTTCATCATTAAAACGAGGAGAAACGAGTCTCAAATTCTCTGGAAGTCCATGTTTGAAGAGAAATGTCAAAACCTTGGACCGTGAATAATTTCTAACGAGCAGCTCCCTGTGATATTTTGTTGACCTATAGCTTCAGCAAATATCCATGAAATCAAATCCATTTAAGAACAAATCAGACTAACTGCACAGTAATCAACATTATTCTTTGTTACTGTCGAGCTCCAAAGAAAAGATAGCGCCCTGCCCTGCTGCTGTGTCTGAAAGTCAGGTCTTACATCAAAAATGAAGATGGAGCAGTGAGTCCCTGTCCACCGGGGGTAGTGTTTCTTTTCTTTAATTACTGGACTGAACCTCTTTCTATGTAATCACAAACAGAGCAGGTCAATGCACTAGATGGAAGATTATGTACTTAAATATTTGGCAACACAGGAGCTGGTACTTAAAGAATAAATAATTAAAAATTCTTTCTTTATGGATGCTGTGATTTCCTTTTGCTGCGATCAGCTGACCAGTGCTGTTTCTAAGGTTTTCTGCTGTTGGACATTTCAGACATTTTACATTATAAAGGTGGAATTTTCATAACAAATAACATCATCAGCTGATATGCAAATCTCAGCCAACCATAGATCTGTCTCGAACCAGGGGCCACCTTCAAACACCTCTATTCACTTACTTGGACAGATTTTATTTTAGCCATCAAGGCAAATGAAAACTGCACCCGGTAAACTTTTCTGAATTGGTTTGCATTGGTTTGCTAACTACTCACCAGTCTGTTCTGCACCATCCAAAATACTAAATACCACAATACTGCAGCTGCCCAGTTTAACCTGCTCTAATCTTTGAATACTCTTCAGTTATCTACATGCCAGGAAAAAACAAACCCAAGAAACAAAACATCAATGCACATGCGCTACAGTCAGCTGATTTCAGCTCATGTGCTGGAGGGGGGAAGTATAGCCACACAGGTTTAGAGGGGTGGAGATGAAGGACAAGAGTGTTGTTGTAAAGTGGAAACTGCATCAAGCAAAGAAACAACCACATTATACTGCTAACACACTTTCAACTTTTAAAAGCTACCTACACAGAGAGCATGCTAATGCAAAGCTAGCCCAGTACCCAGATTGATAATCAGTCGGACCCTGATTTTCAGTGATGAGCGTTCAGGCTTGTAGCCTCTGTTTCTACCTGTTTGTGTTTCTGAAGTGGAATAACTCTGTCGATGCTTTAAAGTGTCTGTGCTAGATTTGGTCTTTGCTTTGTTTTTATATAAAAAAAACCCACTAAAACAATATCGTACGTGAGTCCTCATTAGGATTGGGATTTGTGTTGATGTGTGGGGCTGTAGGCTGAGGTTTATTGTTAGCTGGTGACAGAGTAACAAGAAAGTAATAACACTTTCTTCAGTGAATAATTAGCATTAACGTACTGCATTACTTTTAAGAACAGCAACAAGTGATGTGTAATACATTACTTTTCTTTAGTAATGACGTCAACACTGGTAATCAGCTCCTCCATGGCCAATTCATTTCAATTCAGATTTATTTAACTAGCTTGAACAACAACAGACACTTCAAAGCACTTTTCATTGTAAGGTAAAGAAAGAAACTCCAACAATCAGATGGCCCCTATGTGCCAGCATTTGGCAACAGCAGGAAAGAAAAACTCCCTTTTAACAGGAAGAAACCTCAGCTTTAGGACGTATCTTTATTTGCCCCTTCCTGAGCCTAATGTTAGCCAGAATGTTTTTTTTAATGTGTAACCCCAAAGCGTGAGCTAATGTTGTAAAGGTGTATCTGAAGCTGTGAAAAACTCCTCTGTCCAAACTTTTTTCATGCCAGATGTCAACATGAAAGAAAATGTGCAGAAATATAAGAGCAAAGTAAAGTTTCTATTCAAATAAATCAAACTAAAGGCATATTTATTCAACTATAACATATAGAGGAATGAATGAAAGCCACTGTATTTTGCAACATTACATTTTACATTGGTGAGATCTCTTTTTGTAAGAATCAATATGCTCGGAGCTGAGAGACATAGATGGAAGAGAGTGGGAGGCACTGGGTATGCTGAACAGTATATATTATGAATGAAAATAAGGCCAGAGAAGGATGCCAAATATAATCAATCAAATAAGGAGTTTGACAGCAAGATAAAGAACCGAGGAGAGGAGAAAACTAAAATGAGGGAGTGAGAATGAAGGAGAGGAAAAACTAAAGGAAAAGGACTCGGGGGGGGTACGAGCTAGAGGAAGGAGGAAAGGTTTGTCTGAGGAGTAGCAGGAGGAAGGGCGGCGTTCAGTGCATCACTGCAGCAATGGAAGAGAGAAAAATGGACTGAATGGATAGACAGAACCGGGAAAGGAGGGAAGTTCACCCATGCAGGGTCAGTGGGAGTGAAGGGGAGTGCGAGGGAGGAGGCACTGCGCTGGGGGATATTATCCGTCAGAATCACCCTCTCCTCCCGTCGAGTGATTGATACAAGTGCTGCCTCTGGAGGCCCTGAGGGGAGCCCCACCCCCTCACCCCTTCCATCCATTCATCCATCCATCCCTCCTTCCAGTTCTTCACCCCTCCTCTGTTTTCGCTCCTCAGCAGGCTCCTCAGCGGCCTGCCCTGGGGCCGACAGTGATGGAGAGAGGCCGCGGACATCAGAGACACAAGGGAGGAAGGGAGACCGAGGAGGAAGGAGGGCTGGTACTGTCCGAACTGCAGAAGCATGCACCTGGTAGCATGGTAGAGCTTGTCCACTTCCTCTAGCTATCATGACCTCAAGGAACACACACTTTCCGTCATAAAGGAAAATTATATAGTCTTGTAATTATTGCTGGGTTTATTTCAGAGCATGAATGTGAATGTGAATGATTCTCAACTCTTTTCAATCTAATGTTTTCACTTCAAAAGAGGGTCCAAATGCAGCAACACGAGGGGAGAAGTCGGCTTCACTCGACTAAAGCTGATACAAGATCACTAAAGTACAAACAAACAAAGAGAGTCAGCACACAAACTGCAGCAAAGGTTAATCTAATGAGGGATAAGCAATCGGAAAGGCCTGGAACGACACAAACACAGGAAATCACACCAACAAAGATACACATGGTAAATATTATCACGATGAAAGAGAAAACCACAGTCAGAAAGGTTCAGCTCACTTTGGTTAAATACATCTTTTGTGTGATTTTTGTGGGGAGACAGTTATTTTTTCAGATCTGAGAAGGAGAACATGTTCATGCTTGTAGCTCTGTAGTTCAGTTAATTCATTTAATTTCAGTGTTATTTATACAATATAGTTCAATGCTCTACCAGCACACTCCCAGTGATGTCAGGTGGGTGGGTGTGGGACTTGTGACAGACCTGGAGCAGGTAGAGGTAGTTATATTTTACCAATTAAAAACAAAACTTTGTACAAATTTTAGCTCCCATCATCAGCTGCTCTCCTGTTTCAGACAGAAATAATAAGCAAGTAGTGTCCTGTGCATTAAAAACAAAAGCCTCTCAGTTATCTCAGGTAACAATTCAGCTGCTTGACCAGTGGGAGAAGAAATCTTCCCGCCATCTCATTATGTCCCATAAAATGCATAAAACCATAATTAATGCATTAATGTAAATGGCTCTTTGTAATGCATAATGATCCCGAGGGTGATCTTGGTCCCTTTAAACAACTTGAAGTGCATCTACAGTGGCTCTTCTTCCTCTGCAGGATGGTGCAGGTTCAAGTGAGGGTCGTGTTTTTAGTAAGAGCAGCCATTATTCCCTCTAACTGTGAATTTGCATGAACCCGCCGAGGTCAAGTTTGTTAGCTGCTGTTAACGCTGCCGTCCGGCTCTTTGCCTCCTACTCTGCCGCCACTTCACCGCCACGCAGAAAGGAGCTATTGTTCGTCATTTTGACGGAGAGAAGGGAAGGAAAAAAGGCACATAACTGCAGGCGCTGTGTGAAATGTTAAAATGGAGATTAGCCCGGCCACCGCAGATCTCGCTTATAATGATTAAACATCGCGCCTTGCATTTCAATGGGAACACTTGTGGCTGCGAGCGCTCTGATAAGGCTCTGGTTTAATTCACACATACACATGCAACATTTACACCAAAGAAAGGACATGCTTTCAGAGGGGGAGCGAGCGCTGGTTTGTTTAGATGCTTGGCTACGGAAGCCGCCTCTGTCAGAAGAAGAAACACGACTCCAACAGAAAATCAAATGCAACCCCTCTAGCCTTAAAAATTCTCAGAGAAGCTTATCAGCGTTGTTTTAATTCTAGCATGTTATCGGTCATTCTACGTGGTTAAGAAAGACAATAATGCACTCTGAAGTGGAGCGCTTTGCAAAGAAAATGGCAAAAATTCATTAAACCTGACCCAAAACTGTTTTATTGATATAATTATAGTGACATCGTGCAGCAGTACATAATGCCACTAAATGCAGTGTAATTAAATTAATCAAATGCAGTGGGAGACGTAATCAAAATAAACCGGCTGTATGCTCTCTCCATTAGAGGAACAACATCACAATGAGCTCTTTATCCAAGGCAAATATTAATTTTTTTAGCAGGGATCAGCCTCTCTCCAGCTTTACTACCGACCAGAGATAAAGTGCAAAAGTGCCTTCACGAGTGTTTAACTTTGTAATTGCACCACATTCGCGTTTGGTGATTCCTCCACAGTATGCCCAACGAAAAGAGTGACTCAGACGCTTGCGTCTTATTATAATATATCGTAAAATTGTTTCTTGTTAATCGAGAATGAGTGACAGCAGTGAGGGAACGTGGCAGCGAGCCACTGATTTACCACTGAAGTACTTTTGTAAGAAACTTAACATCTGAACATCTGTCACAACATATTTTATAAAACCCAATTTTTGCACTGCTGATTCATATTTATAAGAATTAATTTGAGAAGAATGTAGCCTGTACATTCAATTCAATGACCCAACAGTAGGAGGACAATGTGTTCTTATGTTAGACGGTAAAATCTTCACCAAGAATTGTCCTTTTTTTTAAGTGTTTAAAACCACATTTTAGAAATGCCCTTTTTGCTCCCTTACCCACCTTCAGGTCGTATGTCAATGATCATTTTCTAAGTTAAAGTTGTTTCTTGTTCAGATCTGCTTTTAAAATACTGAGATGGCAACAAAAAATGCAAGGCTTCACAATGGGACTCTGCTCATAGGCTAATGCCACTTAACAGCCAGAAGGCAGCACCTCTCTGTGGCAGGAAGTTTTACAGAACAAGGTATTCTGTAAGAACCTGAGAGAACCTGCACAGTTCAGCAGCACTTTGACCTTGATATTGACTGGTTGTATGGCAGCTGTGTCAGAATAAACTGAAGCAATATGTAACTACATTTTGCACAGGAAAGAAGTCTGCTGGTGCTAGCACTGCAAGTGATTGTCATAATGGACGTTAAATAAGGACTCAGGAGCAACTGGCGGTTAAATGATCTTTATTACAAAAGGAAACACCAAGGAATTAATTAAAGGCAGGAATAACTGACTCAGAGAAGTGCTGCTTGACTGGAACGAGGTAGGGTTTTCTGTTGGACGGGAGAACAGCGTTAAAAGAGGTCCAGGTGAGTGTGGAAAAAAAGACCATGTTGACAGTCTTTATTTTAGGAATTTGAGTTCTTACTTGGTTTTCCTTCAGCGTAAACGTGGTGGAAGTGTGCAGGTGAGGAGTGAAGGAGCGGTGGAGAACAAGGATGTCAGCAAAACCGTTTCCTACCAAATGAAGCGCGACTAGCTCGAGTTGAGCAGGTAAGTGAGGCGGAGCAATTTTGAGAAATGGAGGCATCTGTCTTCAGCCATCGAAACCTTTACTGGAAAATGAGAATAAAGCAGGATCACCAAGAAAAAAACGGTTACCTTGATTATCACCTGATAGGTAGCAATAATCTGGCAAACATTGGAGTGCCAGTAGGCCCTTAAATACTGCAAACCTTAATTAGTGGAGTTCGTCTGAATCCCGGCAGCATCAGCACCGCCCACAGGGTGGGCCAGCGAGAGAGCCCGGTCCACTGCTCCACCTGAGACTTCGGGGAAACAGAGAAAGGAAAAATGGAGAAAACCCTCCAACCCACAGAAACCATGACAATAATACCCACACTTAGCAAACTAATTATAATGTCTAACCTCATCTATTAAATCGCATGCAGTTTTGACTGTTAAATTAGTCAATTAGATTTCTCTCTCTCCTTTAATCAGCTGATCAGGAAGGGGACGCCCCCCTGGAAAAACACTGTGTACACAGCAGTAGAGTCTCTTTTTTTTCTTTCTTTTCTTTTCTTTTCTTTTTTGCCTATGGAGGGATTACATTGTTGAATCAGTGCTGCAAACTAGTTTAACACACCCAAGAAAACGCTTCCAGGGATTTTAGAGTTGCAATGCGGGAGGGGCGTGTGCAACTTGTAAGCGAAGTATAAAAGCGGCTTCCACATTAACTATTAAAAATGCTGCTTTATTTGCTGGGGGCAGGAAGTGTTGTTTGTTCCTGCAGAGCATTTTTGCTGCTTTAAATTGTATGTATGCTAACGTATTGTTTCAGGGTTAATTCCATGATGTGCTTCTTTAGCTTCAGCTCTTATTTTCCTCTTTTATGATGCCTTTGGTTGCATCATCACGTCCTCATTACAGTCATTACATGGGAACTACACAAAACTCTCTGTGTCCCGTTGGCCCCTATTGCTTTCATTTTTTTGGGGAAAAAAATTGCTTCCCAAAAATGTAACACCATCATCCACTTCTCCTCTCTAGCCTCCTCTGCGTCTTCCAGCTCAGACTAGAGTGTGAAGCAGGCTGAGAGAGGCTGCTGATTGTGGAAGTCTCAGCTCTCGAGTGTTTAGAGGATGCCTCTTTATGTTTCTGCCCACTGTGATTTTTAAAATTCATTTTAGAATCTTTTGGAGAACCCAACCTTAACTATCATAATCATCGTCATCTTAATGTGCCCCTGTCACCTTTAAATTGAAGCTTTGGTGTATTCAATTTGTTCTGTTCCCTCTAATTTTCCTGCTGTTCTCTGCGGTTGCTGCTGCGACCTGCTTTCACTGCCGAGAATCAATACGGTTTTATCTTACATTATTATGTTATCATCTACTTCCCATTCTAGGTATGCTTTACACCCCTGCCTCAGCAGAACCACACGTAGAGATGAGCTGGGGTCAATGGGAGAAATGAAGAGGATCTGAGAGACAAGAAGAGAAAAGGCAAGAACAGAAAGGTGAACGAGTGCAGGTAGAGGAGGAAGCAAATAGAAGACAAACTAAACTGTGAGACCAAAAACACAAAAGCAATGTTGAGAAACAAGATGGTGATTGCACTGATGCTTTTGTGTCTACATGTTGAATCTGAAGTTGTTGGAGAGCCCAGCATGCAGTTGTTTTGGTCTGTTCACAAACACCTTCCTTGGCAAGATGGCTCTTTTTCTTTTTCTACAGAAAGTGGCCCTGAAACAGGTTTGAGACAGCACTACCTCCGAGGAACACACACACAGACACACAGACACACACACACACAAAGGTTTCCGGGGGGATTTGGCTGGAAGAAGGAAAAAAATCAACAAAGCCGTCAAAATGAAGGAATGAAGGAAACAGGAGCTGAAAGAAGCTGAAAAGCAGGAATAAGCAGAAAGATAAAGAGACAGAAGGTTAAGATGGCAATGAAGATATGATGGACGGCAAAAGTGGGGAGAAAAATAAAGGAGCAAACAGGAAACAATGATGAAGGCAAGGACACACAAACCATTGATGCAGTGAGAGAGAGGGGACGGAAGGAAAGACTGGAAAGACGGAAAACAAACGATAAAGACGAGGGAAAATAGAGAAGAGATAAAAAGGAAAAAACTTGGTAAGGAAGAAAAGAATGCAAAAAAAAAAAAAGATTAGAGAGAAAATTGAGGGAATTAAAAGGCCAGATGGGGCAATAAGGTTTGGAAGGACACAAGTGAAGGAAAGGCAACAGGTGACAAAGAAGTGAGAATAAAGTATAAATCACCAAAAAGTAGAAGAAAATAGAAGAGCAGGATAAAAATAAGGGAGAAATTAAATGTGGGGGATAAGATGCATGAAGTGTGCAACAGTGAAAGCATGGATGAGGAGAAAAGGAGGAGGAGGAGGCAAGTGAAGACAAACAGTCTAAATAAACTAGAAGATGAGAAATAGGGTAAAGTGATAAAAACCTGTGGGGGAAAAAAGGGGGAGAAAAGCAACCTGCTGCAAGTGTGTCATCCTCCTCAAAACAAGCTGTGATAATATTTTCTTTTTGTTGTTCCCAGAAATATTGTGTGGCAATGAATTTAATCATTTTGCCCTGAATTTCAATTTACTGCTGTAATGCGATGCAACAGCGCTATAAGCACAGTGTCAAAGTGCCTTCCTCCGAGTCTGTTTGATATTCCTCGTGCACAGCAGCCACATACAGGGTTTGTTTTTATTGAAATGTGATTGGGTGGTGTCTCACTTTAGGGCATGACACTCTGCAACTTGAGGATTCACGAGTCAATTTCCTGAAGTGGAATCCAATAACGCTGAAGAAACCGAGGCGAGGTGTTTACGACTCCTTAGGAACATCAGGTGAGCGACGCTGAAAAGGCTGTAAGTCACTCTGAAGATGGAGCCGGAAACGTTTTATGCTGAGAACGGGAGGAAGTATACCCGTGGAAACTGTTCATTCTCCATCGCTGGGAAACCGGGACAGCAAAATCTGCTTTTTCTTCCCGTGGAGAAACCGAGGTCGTCCTCCGGGAATTTAGGCTACAAATAGGTTACAAAGTGTAGCTGAAAGTTTGATCAGTCCGGACTTCTTAATAATGTGACAAAAAAATAAATCACTTTAGCAGTTTATTGGTATCAGCCAATGCAAGTTATTTATTTTAAATTGGACAAAAGTTTGTGGACTACAGAATAAGGAATAATGGAAGTCCAACGAAAGGACACTTGGAAAGAGAGGTCGGCTATTTCCTGAGGTTCTGCTTTCAGCTGATATTGATCAGAAAATACAGCCTTCCCAGCAGGAGGCCATAGATGTTCAAATTTCCACATTGACACAAAAGCTGGGATTAGATTTAACTCTTTATTTTGAAAAAAAAAATCATAGATTGAACCTTTGTATGTCATTTCCATGTTTTGACGCTTGGTTTGGGATTTTGCTGTCTGCAGGAAAAAATGTTTTTTCCAAATTAAAAAATACTTGCAAAGTAATTTGCAATTCAAATTACTTTAATTCAGTCTTGTTTTATTTATATAGCACTAAATCAGCAGCTGCCACAAAATGCTTCGTATTGTAAGCTAAAGACAATACAGAGAACACCCCAACAATAAAAAGATTCCCTCTGAGCAAGCACTTGGCAATACTGGGAAAGAAAAACACCCTTTTTAACAGGAAAACTCCAGCAGAAGCAGGGTCTGAGAGGGGCGTCCATCTGCCATAGTCAAGGGGAGGGAGACAGCACAAAAACTGGCACTTACCTGAAACTCGGATGTACTCTTGCATTACATTTTCAGTTTCCACCAAACACAATTTTCACTCGTAACGCACTGTCCTAGTTCAGTTAGCCCTGGTTCGTGACTTTGATGTCTCAGCTCTCCACAAGTCTAATATTTTTTATCACCATAGTTCTTTTCATCTGTCCCACAACTTCACACAAAACATCCTGTTTTTTACAGCTGTTGAATGACATGACACAGCAGGCCTGTTAAATTAAAGCGCTGGAGGTGGATTTGTTTGAACTGTTTAGAGATATAGTGGCATGCTAATTTGAGCTAATCAGCCATAGAGTGTGATTTAAAATGTTATAAATCTGTGCAACCAGAAGCTTTGTTTCCCTCCACAGACCTTAAAATGGGCAGTTAGGTTTACTTTTATTATGCCTACATGAAAGACTCTCATGCTTTTGGAAAGCAAGAAGAGAGTCATGGTCTCAATGATCATCTTCAGACTGGAGTATTTACTCCAGGTACATAACACAGAACCCTTATGTAACCCCTCCATCAGGCTGACCATCAATCTTTCATTTAGACTCAGCATCTGCAGGTTTATGGGAAGGGACAGATGTGTCTGCAGATGTGGCTGTGCAGAGGTATAAAAAGTGTTAAATAAAGACAGCCGATGTGAAATTGTGCTTGGCATTGTCCCCGTTCTGAAGCGACACATGTAACAAGGCTCGTGTTTAACTAAGTGAACAGCAGGAACATGAACATCATTCTTGTGACAAGCTAATGGCTGTTTTAAATTCTTTTGTGTCATCGAACCCATTTCTATTTATTTTTCACAGTTTTATTGACTGACTCATTTCAGCTTTCCTAAAAGCACATCCAGTGACTGAGAGCCTAAATCCTTGCAATCTTCCTGGAAACTATTTTAGACTTTGGTTTGTACAGTGAATGTTCACAGAAGGGAGTCTGCAATGTAAAAAGTATAATTCATGTGCAGTTGTTCAAGTTGTATAATGAGAAACGTCAATTTGTGGGTGTTCCCTATTTTCCTTGACCTCGTTAAGCAAATATAGATGGTTATACATGTGAATTTATTCTTCAGATGCAAATATTGTCTAAATAATGTGTACATTTTGTTTTTCATATGGGCACTTTGGATATGGACGAGGGCGTGTGATGTAGATCTGTGCACCGAGACATCAGCGAACAGGAGCAAGACAAACCAGACACAGCGACAGGTCGCCTTCAAAGTAAAAGCTGCACATTTTGAAACAAGAGGTATACAAGAAATATTAAGCACAGTTCCTATGTTCATCACTTCATGACAAAGTTATTGACCTATGGATGACTGCATGAGTGCATATATAGCAGGTATATGACTTAATCATGTTTTTTTTTTTTTTAAATTTCATAAACCTTGTTGGTTCTTAAAATGTTCTCTCCAAATAAAAGTTTTCACTTTTTTAAATTTCTTTGCTTGTGTGAATTGTGTCTTCTTTTTTTTAACATAAATTATCAAGGTATTCATGTGGACACAGAGTATCACATTTACTTCAGTCAGCTGTTATTTGTGCATCAGCTTAATAAAAAAGTGATTAACAAACTAACTCATGAAAGCAAAATTAGACCTGCTGGTTCTCTGACTTTAGACTTCAAATGCTCGTTCTCATCCAACTGTAGTGGTGTGAGCTGTGAAAACATCAGTGTATGGGGCTTTTAAAAAAAAAAATAATAAATAATAATAATTTATAGATTTACAGTCTAATAACTATTTTAGAATAAATAAAATGTCCTCCACTGAAACAAGGGTATGATGTCATCATCATCAGTGGAGACTGGTGGATAAACGTACAACTACAAAAAAGTTAGCACATAGAATTTTGCTATTTCATTTTTTTCATTTTTTTTTAATGGCAGTGCACGAGTTTGCCACAAAATATTATTATATATAGTCTTGTGGTTTGTTCAGGGGGAGCTTTGCTAAGCTAAGCTGTGCAGCCATGTTCTCCTGGAAACAAACCACACTTGTTTCAGGAACATTGGCAAGCACCTTGAATGTTTTTCACTTGTGAATCTCTCTCACTGTAAAATGAGGAACTGCAAACTGTTTGGAAATCACCTCATAACCTACAATTTTACTCTAACACAGCTTCAGCCTGGTACGCTGTGTTGGTGACTTTAAACGTGTGATAGTGTAAATGGATCACAGACATCCTGTTACAAGGCATTACTGTATATTTGAATTGCTTCATGAAGGTAACGTAGGTCCTCGTATTTGAGTTCGTTCAGATTATTTTCTTAAAAGTGTGATGAAGGCTGTAATGTCTTCCCACTTTTATAAAATCAGAGATTTTGACGTTGGGAAAATACGCCTTTGTTCAGGACAGCACCACCCACCCTTGCATCGTTGAATGGTTGAAGGCACTGCAAGTCGCAGTTTTTGATATTTATTTGATTGGTTCTTTTGTGTGATTTTGCAGTCTGGCACATTCAGCGGCAGGGAGATTTACAGGAGGCTTTTGTTTTTGATTGGCACGTTCAGATTTGTCCCAAGAGCTTTGCTGACCTGCGCTGCACAGAAATATGCCAAAGACATTTATTCACTGCAGAAACATGCATAGCAACATTTCTTAATCAGAAACAACGGATCCAGTATTCTAGATTTTATGCTGGCCAATAAGAGCAAGCCACATTGTTTTCTAGTAAAAACACGTGATTTCATTGCAGACTTACACCTGCAAGACAAACTGAGCGACAGCCGGGATGTTTCTTTGACTGATGTATTTTATTGTAAAGCTATAAGGAAGGAGTAATTACAAGATATCATTTCTTTGATTTGCTCAGCAAAAATAAAAGACCACATTTTTTTTTTCAAATTCAAACATGCGAATGTTGATCAAAAGAGAACAGATGAGGCTCAAACAAACACATTACCCAACTTCCTCCAAGAAAATTAAAAGACTGAAAACAACAAAAATTCATGTACAGTTTGTCTTAAGACTCGGCTGAGATGAACATGAGAGAACAGAAAGCGGTAAAGCAGACGGGTGACTGGAGGAGGCGCACAGCCAACCTCCGCTCTGAGCCTGACGCATCACTCCTACATTTAATAGAGCCTACGGTACTTGAGACGATATAATCCTACAGGTTCAAGGTCAGACTTCCTTCATGTTGTTTGAATATATATATTTTTTTTATTGACATTTTTTTTAAAAAAAACCTACACTTGCATGTACATAAAACTGTACAAAAAACAAGGCATCACTAGCATTTTTCCTATATAAATATAACCAACCAACAATTAGGCTACAAACGTGGACTTCCTGTAAAGACGAAAAGTGATTCGGCGGTTCTGTCCTGTTGTTTTCTTCTCTTCTAAAACAATATGAATCTTTACAACATCCTTCACACAAGGAAGCCCAATGCCACCGTTTAGAATTTGTTTTCTGGGGTTTTTACCTCCAAGGTTACAACAAAATAATTTCAGGACCCTAAACAATTCTCACAACCACATCTCAAATAAATAACTTTGCCTTTCTCAAAAAAAAAAAGAAAAACAACAAAAAAAAAAACCCTTATACAATAGTTATCTCCACTAACATCACTTTGTGTGATGATGATAACCTTGTTGTAGTTATTTTTTCACTGGCTGATTTGCGGTACCGATTTCTTCTCTTTTTCTTCTTTTTGTAACCATCAGATATCTCTGGGAGATAAATAAATGACATCAAAAGAAGTGATTATAAACTGATTAATTTCTTTCTTCAAAGAATTTTAATGGAGCCCTTAAAGTCCTTTTAATTTCAGCACACAAAATAACACATAAAAAGCACAGATTAGCACTTTAGGAGCTCCAAGAAATTCTGTTTACTTTAGTTTCTCTCCAGATGTCACATCCTTTGCTCATCATTACCAGAAAAATCGACGTAGTTACGTGAGATAAGTACGAACATGATTCTGTAATTTTGTATTCTTCCCCTTTTTTTGTTGCATCACCCAAAGAGATCGCATAATGGTAAAGGTGTCTGCAGGCACCGTCGACAAAGATCCATTTCACCCAAACCAAGACGTGGCTCTCGTCTTATTGTCGAGATCAACTGTTTTATGTTTTGGGAAATCAACATTGAATTTTATTGATTGTGTAATCGCAAAATAACTCTAAACTTTCACATTCTCCATTCAGCTTGCCAGGTCTGGTTTTCAGTCACGATGGAGTAAAGAAATAGAAAACACAGAGTCCAGTCTGCCTGCTCAGAAAACAGATATCATCATCATCATTTACACGCCGCGTCTGGTAAGAAAACAGCAACAACCATTTATATTCATACAGTATGTCTATAGCAGTGTTGATTCCATAACATTGATAAAACAACTGTGACAACAACAAAAATGTATAATATTTATAAAGTTGGTTTGTTTCATGCTCAGCTGAAGCTTCGACTGCGGAGACTCCAGCCTCAGTATAATACACAACCAAAAAACAGCAAGCCACTCCAAAGTCTATCACGTGATTTCATGTGGAACTCGTCTGCAGCTCTCATGTGATCGCCCGCCTTTATTCTGTAGACTTCTGCACTCCAGAAGTGCAAGTCAAAGAATCCACCGGTTATCGTCACGCAAATCAAATTAGCATAGTGACAATGGCGTTCAAATGGTGGCCAAATGGTCTTTTCATCAAAAATAATAACTAAACCTCAAACATGAGTTTAGAGTCTGATGCAGTAATATTCAATGTAGGACCCAGGCTTCTGGTGCTCAAAGTGGGTAAAAGTCATGACGGTTCAAGTACACTTAGTTCAGCCTCTTTAAAGTTGTTTACAAAAGTCAACATTGAGCGTAAAACTGACCCTTAAATAGATCAGGCAAAGCAGAGATGTGGCAGTTATGAAGAATTTCAAAAATAAACAGAGGTCTCTTGTTTCCCTTTGAGTTAAATGTGATGAAAGCTGCCGTTTATTTCTGTGACTTAAACACAATTATCAATGCAAACGCCTCAGATATAAAAACACTGATTACACGAGAGCCACAAAGTGGTTCCGGTCTAAATATAAGTGGACAGAAGAAAGAGAGAGGAAAGATGAATTCACTGAGTCGTTATGTTACCGACAGACTCACGACACCGCTGACAGAGTCAGCCCGAGGAGGGAAAAATGCTGAATTAAATCAATCCCGTTGTGTGTTAGAACAAAGTGAACCTTTTGCAAAACCGAGTAACTCGCAAACCAAACATTCACCTTTTGTTCAAACTGTAGAATCCACCGTTCAGCTGAACTCACAGATATAGACGTGATCCATAAAGGGACCACCAGAGTTTCACAGCTGGATCAGGGCTGTTCATGAAAATGTTTTAAAAGTAGGAACTACAGACTGCGTCTCAAACTGTACTCTCCTAAAGCTGATCTAATGAACAACACTGGACTGATGTACAAAGCAACAGCATCCAGTTAAGAGCTGGTTGTTGCTTGTCCATTCATCTTTGTGTTGAAATTTGAGTGACTTTTCATGATTTAGAGTTCAACATAATCCTTCTTTATCTTAGCCTTGGAAGATTAGATTGCTTCTTTTTTGCTTCTTTAAAGTGAATTTAAGCTTCAGGTGAGAGCGCCAAAAAAAAGCCATGAGTAAGGCTCGAGAGTTGGTAACACGTGTATGTCAAAGGTATGTCACAACGACTCGTGTCATTGTTAAGCAATGACTATAAATAAGTTCAGCTTTAAGAGTCTGACGACTTGAGACACAGTCTGCGTTTTAGGAAAGCAAACTTTTCTCCTCTGTTAAGTACAGCTGTGGATTTCATACATAAATAATGCCTGTCAGTAGTAAACCAATGTGTATTTTAAAAATAAACCGTTCCTGGGAGATGTTTATGTGTTGGAGTCATGAATCAGTCTATAAAGTGTTTCAGAAGCAAACTATGGTAGGGCACTTTAGCTGTTAATAATACATCAAGGGTAAACTAATGTTTTTTTGTTTTTGTGGCAAAATATTTTGAAATGGCAAAAAGCATATTTTTAATTTAAGGTCTGCGTTTTAATTCTAAAACAGTTTTCACGAATGATTTTGAGAGGTAAACTTGCTGCGTTTTATTAGTAAAAGCTGCACAGAAGTATGAAGGCGGAAAAAGGAAAGAAAACTGTAGATACATATGCATTAAGTTGCACTCAGCTATGAATGTCAAATACAGTTTCTGATCAATATCCTTTCCCTTAGAGATGCTTATATTTGATAACGCATCAGATTTTTTTATAAAGCTCCTCATGTCTGTGTTTGCTGACTGAAAGGACGAACTGCAGCTGACTCAAGCTCCATAAAAAGATTATACATTAAATTGCTGTTTTATTTCTTTCTCTCAGGCCCAGCTGAATATTTTTATCATCTATATTTATTCTGGAATATCTAATATTCTATACTTTGGCAGAATCAGAAATAAACACAGATATACTCTTTTTCTGTAACTGGAAAGCTCCCTCTATTTAAAAGCAGCAGGATGTGAGTGCACTGCATGCAGAGACACCTGTGTTCTGCTAGGGGCTGATGGGTGGTGGTGGATTTTGGGGTTCACGTGTTCCACCAGGGAGCAGGAAGTGCTTGTTTGAGAGACCAAACACTTATGGTCATGCAATGTTTTAGATTGTGCCCCCCCCCCCCCCAAAAAAAATAAAAAAATAAAAATCTGTGTCTACTTTTAATATTAGCCTCAGATTATCATCCCTTTTTAATAAAGCTGGATTAGGTGACCCTAAACCCTCCCTTAGTTATGCTGCTGTAGGCCTAGTCTGCTGGAGGACTGTCTTGTTTGTGAGGACACAGAAGAGGAGTACAGAGACCTTTAACAACCAAACCAGTCACAGCAGATGGCTGCCTTTCCCTGAGCCTGGCTCTGTTGGCTCAGGGGTCTTTATAGTAAAAAGAATTTCTCCTTCCTCACTGGAACCCTGTTTTACTTAAAAAAGTAATGCATTACACATTACTTGTCATATTTCTTAAAAGTAATGCAGTATGCTCACCAGAGAAAGTAATTTGTTACACTACTCATTTATTAATTTCTTGTTACTATGCAGGCGTATCTGAAACACATTGTCTCATAATCACCAGTTAATGTAAACCTCACGCTACAGTCCCACACACCAACATAAATCCTTATTCCTGATGAGGATATACGATCCTTCAGTATTTACATATGAACACAGCACAAAGCAAAGATGGAAAAGAGACTTCAAAGCCATCGCCACAATGATTCTAGTGTAGAAACGTGAACAGGTAGAAACTGAGGTGCAACCCTGACTGCTCATCACTGCCTCTGTTACCTGCTGACGTTCAGTCTCTGGCTGCTGGGCTGGAGTCTGCATACACCCACATTACATTTCTGCATTACTGAAAGATGTAATGTGATTACAGTAATGTGTTCCACCCAACAATGACTGTTGCCAAGTTCTTGCTGGTTCTCCTTTTGACGTGGGGTTTTTTACCTAACATTGCAAAAAAGTCTGAAATGACTGTTCCGTATATGATATGGCTGGTTGTATCTGAACTAATCAACATTTTTTTTCAGATTTTTTTGAACTTCATAGTTTGACTCTGTGGTTTAAAAAAGAAAAAAGAACAGAAGAAGAAAGATTTTCTTAAAATGGTTTTCCCACTCTGCTGTAACCTGAGCCTGACCGCAACCACAGCTCACACCTTTGGGATAAGCTGGACCACATGACAGGCTTTGTTACCAAACAACTGCAAATTTCTGTTACTGGGTTCCAAAATCTGCTGGTACCCATGATGATGTAATCGAAGGGTATATGGATGGATGTAGCCACCATGACCTCTCCCATTGGCTGTGGGCTCCACATTTTGAAGCATCATAGTAAGCTGATTACTTAGCACTCCACCTCAACACACAGACCCACTCATCTGCTAAGATACAAATGAAATACTGAAATTCATACATCACAGTGGAAGCAAAGACTTCTTGTATGGGCTGTATCGCAATGTAAGTTATTTCATTTGTCCAGTAAGCCCATTAGAAATGCTCAAAGTACACCGACAGCACAACTACAATTGAGAAGTCCAGTTTAGCGACTCAGATTAACAAAGGTGAGGACAAGCCGGTACTGAATGGCTAATTTGGTCAATCAAAGTGGCCACACACCCATATGAATTTAAAATGATAATAATATTAAAATAATGATGATAATAATAGTAAGAATAATTCACCCTAGAATTGGAGGACATTGTCCACAAGGCTGCAGTAAAAATGGGAGTTCTGACAGTTCACACTTTGCTTCATTTTTCAGCTCCAGAGGTTGTTATTGTAACCACATGTTTAACAATAAGACGCGAACATTTATGTGTCCACGTACTTTTGGACCTCTAATATAGGATTGCTCAAGCCCTGACACATTTCTTCATGCCTGCAATAAGCATCGTAAGCCTGATGTGACTGTGCAAACATGCCAGCAGTACCTGTGTTTGCTTTAATGCACAAGCAAAACTACGGGAGGCCTAAAAAGCAAACAGCGACAGCAGAGTTCACCAAAGGTCATCAGGGTTCATTTTTCTTTGTCTGGGGTTAATTGCTGCGAAAGAGCTGAGGTCATACCGATGCTATATGACCTCTCCCCCTCTCCCCTATCTTTGCCTTGCACAGCATAAGACGTTGGGCACTTGGGAGTTTATCGCCCATCCAGGCTGTGGGTAAGCATCACAGAAAAGAATATAATTACTCACTCACGCTGAATTTGAAGCGTGGCAAGGGGAAAAGGAAGGAGGAAAGTCAACATGGGCCTCTAAGGTTGGCCTGTAAATAATCAATCCGAGCTCTGAGCTTTAAATCACCCGAGGAAGAACGGGGAAGGCGAGGAGCGGCACTGGGGCCTATGAACTCTAAATCTGTGTCACAGTGAGGACTGAATGGTGGCTGAATGATGGCTGACTTATATGCAGAACACAATGACCATGTGTGCAGGTTCTTAAGAGGGAGATGCATCAATCAAAAATCAAATATCGTCGAGGCAACGGAGAAACCTCGCTTTGAACCATACACAGCCCACACGGAGAGCTTCAATACACCAAATGCTAAATGCTAAAATAAGAAGCAATTATGCATCAAAAACACCAGCAAAAAGGCAGCGCCATGAATCACTGTGAAACTCTTGGTGAAGGCGACTGTTTGCCTAATAGAACAATAACACGACCTCTGCGTGACCCTTCCGATAGCCCCAATTTGCTGTGTTTTCTTCGCTGGCATCTCAGCTTGTTGGCATCGCTTTGATGTTCCCTCTTTGATTGTGAGAAAAGGATGTTCATGTCACATGCTGTAAAACATTAATGACTAGTCATTTAGGCTCATCAAGACTTTTGTGCTCGTGTGAGTGAGACAGTCACAAATCTGTTGCCTTTTTCTGGAAGGGAGCAGTTCTGGAAATGACAACATGAGGCAGATTCACTTTCTAGCAGAATTTAATATCTGTCATGTATAAGTCCCATATATGTGTAGGATTAACTGAAGAGGTTTTTTAAATTAAAATGAACATTTTCTTTTTTAATTGATGGACTGACAAATCTGTGGATAAAGCTACTGTCAGCTGTTCTCTTTTTCCCAATGGCTCGTCACAGTGAGAAGCTCCGCACGTTTCATTTGTTAGATTTTTTTAGTGCTGAACGCCCTTCCTGACGGAAGCCCAAAGGGACATCTGTCTCCTTCCAGAATCGAGTGGGTCAGGCAAATCTGCTGGTATTCAGATTACAGATCAAAATCTGTTTTTTTGGATGCAGAGTCTGCACATGCACTTTTCATTTTAACCAGTCTTTGCAACATTACCAGATTTTGTAGCGCCTTTCAACAATTATTAGAAGACATGAAGCGTTATATTCTCTGTACAGTCTTAATTTGATGAAGCTGTTAAGGCAAAGGGATTTATAATTTGAAATTTCTAATTTTGGACACCTAGTAGATGTGCATTACTATTTCTTCTCCAGGCCCAAAAATGCAAAAAGAAAAAGGTGCATGTTACGCTGTGTTCAGACTAAATGCAAAGTAGAGTTTTTGTGTTATGTGATTATCTCTCTAGTGACACAAACAGAGGCGGCCATGCTTCTATTAGCCGAGAGTCTCACAGACTGTGGATTCTTCTGATGCAGCTGACAATCACACAGGGACTGGTTAATGCCTATCTTACTGTCTGCGTTTATGGGTAGTAGTTTTATATGGGGACATGAATAAAAGAGAATAAAAATAAAAGAGAGGGCCTTGAGAAAAGTGAACAAAATTGAACGACTTTCTTGTAAATTCTGAAAATATGTTGCTTAATTTCAGCCATCAGTTGTACTTTGCTGGAAGTAGTTCTATGGGTGAATATGTGCATGTTCTGAAATGGCTCTTCAATAAAACTCAACATCTGACCTTGATTCTAGGTTGGAGTTATACAAGCCTTCATGAAAATATACATCAGAGTAAATGTAAATGTTTTAATCAGTTGCCTGAGAAGCTGTCAGGTAAATCCCAGATAGGGATGGACGCCGATGAAAATAATCTCACCACAGTTTTTGCTTTATTTTATGACTTTCCAGCTCAGTGTGAGACTAAATGACTTGTTCGGGAGATTTTTTGCAGCACACTCTCTCACTGTGCCTTTCCTTTCATCCATCCACTCCCAGCTGGCGTGCATCACTACAGGTGAAATCTCACATTATCCTCAGCAGCCATTAACATGAGCCTCAGAATGAATGAACTTCCAAACCAGCTCACTTTTACTGGTGCAAATTATTGCCGGTAATATGCCGAGCCTCGGGTTGTAATTAGAGTTTCTGTGCTGTGCTGTGCTGTGCGGAGAGGGTGTTAGCGGACTCGAGCCTGTACAGGTGTCATTAATCCTGCATTCCTATGCGACTTCGGCACTGCAGGAAATGGCAGCCACCTCCCCCGCTGCACACAGCTAACAGGTTTAATAAATACTTCTGCTAAACGCCGCACGGCTCGGCCTCACACTGAGAAGGTAAAGAGGTGGGAAATAACGAGCGGCGACAAAGACTGGAGAGCTCTTCCTTCAAGCTCGAAAAACAGCAGGGAAACATTCACCACAGTCACCACAAGCACACTGAAGCCCACCACAGCTGTAAAGGATAAAGGAGCCATAACACTCTGTGGACTGTCAGCATCAGGAAACCTACAGCTGCTTTGTGCTTGTGGGACTGCCTCCAAAAACAAAACAGGCATCGCGAACAACATCTCCGCTCTCTGCTAAACTTTGAAAGATTAAGCGAAGATTTTGGGAATCATTAATCTTAGATTATATTCATATACTTTCTAAAAGTGAGCTCCCGACGCTGTGGCCTTCCAAGCTAGCAGTGGTAAGAAGTGCGACATGGATGTGATGCTGATGATGATCACTTCTGAAGAAGCAAATAAAATCAGTAATGCTTCCTGCACGCTTTAAAATGGTAAATGGCCTCATACTTATTAAGCGCTTTTCTACTCTCCTCGAGCACTCAAAGCACTTTATACTACAAGCCTCATTCACCCATTACTGCACGCCTAAGCAGCGACCTTGGTGTCATGTAGTTGCAAGCAGGCATGGTGATAATAGTAGACACTGACTGCATGAATACAGATACTCATGTAGCACTAATTGTAGGCAGTGACTTTGACCCTAAAGTGGTAGCAAACAGAGCAATATTACACTCCCTGTGGATATTCATGGTCTTCAGAGGATGAATCTCAAGGATGATTATGGTTTGATTCACAACTACAAGAAGATTTTTATGAAATAATGCCTGAACATTCATGTTCTTTGGGGATGATGCAAACATCAGAAATGTTGAGATCCAACAGATTGCAATGCACGGGTCATGTTCTGCTCCCTGGAGTGTGAACCCTGGTATTTGAATTCCTTCTAAATCTTTCCTGTGATGTCACAAGACAAAAGTTTTTATTGAGTCTGAAATAAAAGCTTACAGGCTGTCACGGACTAGAGCTACAGCTATGACGATTCTCCATTAACACTTTATTGAGTTGTTTATTTGGATCAACTGGATTATAAATTTTAATCTCAAAAGATCTGTGAGATCTGGAGCCACTGGACAAACTAAAAGCTACTCACTTAAGTTCAGAATGATATACAGAAAAGCAGGAAGTCTTCAGACTGGAGAAGCCGAAACTCTAACTAATTTGAAAAACTTTTTTTTAAATTTTTTTAACCTTTTCGGCTTCATTAATGCAAATGCTCGTAATCAATCCGTTATCAGAAACTGCACAATAAACAGATTTTTTGACAGAGTAATCATTTCTTCTTTACGATGAACAATGCTGCCTTAAGCTGAGCACTTTAAACTTTTAGGTCTCTCACATGTGAATGTATCATGGCATCGAAGATAATTTGATGCCAGAAAGAAAAATGGTCAGTTTGATGCAAGAAAACCATCATTTGACTATTTTTGGATACCCTTCTATAACATTCATGTTTAAGTTTATCATATTATGGTATACTACTGACAACAGCATGAATAATATAATCGCTTCTTAGATTCTGAGGCTCTGAAAGAAGCACTTAGGTTTCCTTCAGTTCTGTATGAAGTTGTATCGGTGCGCCTCTAATGTTTCTGCTTCCTCGTTAACATAAATTCCACCGTGTTCCAGTGTTGGACAGCAGAGGAAAAATGATTAAAAAGTCTTGTGTTTGTAACTCGGCACCGTTGGTGATGCTCAAGAGTCCAGGTTCCTGCAGTGTGACGGTGAATGCCACGGCATCATTTCTCTCTACATGCAACCATTTTCAGTCCAGTGTTACATGAAGAGCTGCAGAAAGATTAACGGCCACGGATCCGCTCTGCCACAGCAGTTTCCACTGTCACTGTTTGTAATATTTACAGCCTGTACAATGAAAAAAAGACTTCTCCACAGCAAAATAAAGAAAAGAAACCCTAAATATCTCAAGATTGGAAAACAGCTGTCTTTCTACAAACGTCTCACGTTAACAATGAGCTGCTCCTGACAAAAACAAGCCAGTTGATTTGATGCAACTTGGCTTAAAAACGTAATATTTCCCTGTGTCTTCGAAGGTGACAGAGAAAAACTAAAAAGAAAAGTAAATCCAAAAAAAGAAAATGAGGATAGATAGCAATACACAGTATACTTAAGTAGGATTTACAAGAAGTTATTTCCCTTCACCCCCCGGAAGGTTTTTTTTTTTTTTTCCGTTTTCCGGTCCCACACAGCAACAAAGCTAAAGCAACACAAAAAATCCAGCTGAAAAACGTGAGTAGCTAAATAGTTTCCCATTTAAATTATCACAACAATGTGGTGTAGTTTACATTCCTTCCAAAGCAGCTCAAGCCGCATTTTCATTAATTGATTTTGAATTTCTTCTATTTTACATGTGATTGGTTTTTGAAGGGGGTGGGGGTGTCTGTGGGTAGAGGTGGAGGGGGCTAAAGCCTTGTAGGTAGATGCATTTATAAAAAAGGTAAAAGGGGGAGTAGGTGCTGTGGCACAGCAAGTTATAGGCACAGGGGGCAGCTGTGAGGGGGCGCGACAGGTGGTGGCGAGCAGCGACAGGGCACGGTGGGGAGCGCTGGGCGATGAGTGTGGGTTTTAAGGTGGAGAGCTGTGCCCTCACAGGTAGATCTCCCTCTTTGAGGTTTGGCCGGTTGGAGTGGTAGCTGAGTGGTACTCCACCGCCTGGCTCAGCGGGATCTCCTCCATGCCACAGTCTTTACTGGATGAATCTCCGCCACTGGGGTAGGCACTGCTGTAGGGTGTCATGAAACGCATGTTGGCCACTTTGGAGCTGCTGCCACCGCCGCCACCACCTGGTCCACGCTCCTCCATCGGCAGGGGCTTGGGGCTGCCGTTGGCCATCAGCTGCTCCTGCCCGTCCATCTCTTGGTAAGGCACGAAGGTGGAGAGCTTGGGGGCATTCTTGGATACCTTGCGGTTGGGAGAAGGCTGGCCGGGCATCCAGCAGGAGTCAGAGTGGCCAAACTCGGTGCACTCCCGGGTGCATTTACCGGTCATTGCCACGTCGGGAAGAGGCCTGAGATCTGGAGAGAGACACAACAAAACAGAGAAGCAAAGCATGAGTACCGTGGAAACAGCAGCGCGAGGAAAGGTGGGAGATGAAGATGACATTACGGTGCAGAGGTTTCACATAAAAAGCCTGCGATAATAAATAATAAACTCTAGTCTGGGCTTGATGCACCAGCCGCAACAATAGCGATCCACATTAGGAGGTTTTAAGGATTTGGGTGGGACAAGTTCAAGTCCTGTCCTGCTTTTGTTTCCACTATTACTCTCGGGTGAGGTTTAGTCACTTTAAACTACTCGGTTAGGGTTAGAAAGATTGTTTTTTGGTGTTTTCTCAAGGTTTGGGTTAAAAGGAGCACATCACACTCAACCACTACAGAAAAATATATTTGCAGTGACAGCCCCATCTCACTATTGTCATAACCCAGTGGGTTACACACTGCTGCCAAAGGACATCTTGTGCTTGTACACAACAGCAGCTTTGACAAAATGCTATTATTTGCCACCTCTGTGAAGAGAAGCGCCTGTAATGTGTCTTTTTGTGGAATGGTCTTTAACGGTGTCTGTCTGCTATTCTGAGCTGAATAGGTAGTGTCCCGTCGCTTGTTGTTGTTGTTGTTGTTGTCTCATCTCAGCAAATGAGGCCCCAAACCTGGACCTTTTAAAGCTAATAAATAAAAAGTCAGAGAAGCTTTAGAATTGATTGTCACTCCATATCACCTTAGCTATATGAATATTGGCTAAAATACAAATTAAGCTTTGAAGATGGGAGTTTTGATTACATTTGCAAATCTGCAGAATTTGATTGAACAGGCCGGGGATACGGACACAAGGATTTAAGATCTGTATTTAAGTTCGGGATGGATATGCCCATTATTTCCTTTCTCAGATTTGAAGAGAGCAAGCTGGACTCTGATGCTTTTTCTTCTTTGCAACCTATTATGATAAAGCTTGGACTCCGGTTACTAGGCTAGCACTTTTTTCCAGGTATATGCATATAAATACCTCCAGCAGTAACAAATGTGTGTCTGCAAGTCTTTCTTTTTTATTGTTATTTATTAGTTTGAACTTTACTTGCTGTTTTGTGCATTAATGCTCATCTGTGGGATTTTGTCTTATGTAGCAGAACAATTTCCCCTGAGAGTTTGCAGCTAAAAGCCAAAGTTGGTTGTAAATTGCATTTGACTGCAGTCAGATAAATGTGTTTGCTGAATAAATATTGGTATTTATGTATCCAAAGATCTCATAAATGATGCTTTTGTTCTGTAAAATCTAACAAAACTGCAAGTGCAGTGTCACAGTTCAGCTGTGTACAGGCTGGCAAGAGCAGGAGATGCTGATTAAAACTGTCATTATCCCTTTATCCACACGCAGTTCTCTCTATTTGAAGAAAATTAATTAAAGCTCTGTGTATTTTTAAAGTCACTAATAGTTCACAAAGTGCCAGGAATTTGTTGCTGACAGAAGGAATGCGCAGATCCAACGATGGGCGCTGAGCGTGAAACAGGATCAGCTGATTTAGTGAAGGAGGGAAAAACACGCTCAGGTTCATTAAAATATTAATTAGGTTTCGCAAACAGCCACTTAAGGCTAAAATAACAATTCTGTTACTGCCTTGTTCTTGAAAAAGAAAAATGACATAATGAAAGATGATGGCTGCAGAAAAAAACCCATCTGTGTTTTAGTGTGTGATTATTACGGTCACGATTTCTCAAATCGGGATTTTCTTTTTTGTTTTTCTGTAAGTTGTTGAAGCTTCTCATCCTGTACCTCTGAGGTACCTCTGAGGTACGGAGGCAGACAGATGGAGACTGACAGACAGACGCGGGGCTGAGTTCGCATTTTAAAGAAATCACAGCTTAGAGTGGAAAAAGGTCAGAGATGGAAGCAGAAATATCAATGCGTATGCAGAAAGTAACCTTTCTCCTGTGCGTGACATTAGATCATTCTTGGATACTAGAGGCTAGGGGCTCAAGAGGGGGCAGAGGAGGTGGCGGTCCTCCTGGGGGATGGCGCTTATTTCCCAAAATGGCCTCTGCTTCATGCATAATTGAAATTCATTGCCTCCTTTTTGCAAAAAAGGAGCTATAGTCGGCTTTTCTGTCTGTTTGCGGCTTGATGTGTGCGTTCTAATCCCGCGGAGTGCTGAGTAGCGGACGCGCTCTGTCTTTTTTCAACGCTTCCCCTCCCGTATTCTCACGGCCGCCGCTGCTATGGATTTTAGTTTTTAAGCACTTCCCATGCAAAAGCAAGGTGCTTGCAAAAATGTTAAGTCATGTGCGAGTGGCTGCCGAGTTCAGAGCGGCTGTTTAATAAGTGCTTTGCCTCCAAACGTCGTGTCAGCAGGAGGCTTATAGAGCACGGACTGCCTCAGAGCTGTACAGCTGAACACACTCCAAACTTGACTCACTTCCACAACAACAGACGAAGGACTCAGCACTTGAGTTCAGCTGGACTACTGTGTGCACGGGAACTTTGTTAAACTAAAGCTGCGATCACTGCCATCGACTTTGCCGGTGGGAGAACAGTAGAAACTTTATTATAAAAGTCTTAGGTGCAAATATTACATTCGGCTCTTTAGTATTTTAACCAGTGCCCACTGAACAAGGGAATACTGGCAGGCAGCATTTACACGCCAGCATTTCCTCGTGGTCATACACATACATGGAAGTTACTTTCAATTGTAATTTGAGGGATTGATATTTACAGTACTTATGACCTAAATTATTTATAATAGCTAATGTGACACAGATTTACATGATTGCAGATTTAGGCAGATTAAACCGAAGCTTTCGAGTTGTCACTATCAAAACAGAGGCTGAGCCCAAAAAGCTTCACACTCTCTGGACTTTCAGGAAATTTGATCTTACCCATCCTGCTCCCCTGACAAACAGATTACAGGCCAGGTAATGCATGCAGGCCACCACAGACGGTGTCAAATCTGATCTCATAATTAAAGCTAGTCCTCCCACACAGCAATCACCATTTGGCCCAAATGTGGCCTTGCACTTACAGTTTCCTTTAGGCCACATTTGGCTTTGGCTAATCCTGCTGACTCAAAGCACGGCTTGAGTTTTATGTGGCAAACTTGAGGTGTGCTGTTGGGCCACATCTGGCCACCAGAGCAGATCGTGCCAGTGCCACAACTGAGCTGAAAGTGCTTTGAACAGCTGAGATTTGGTGTGTTTTCTATGCAGGCTGTTCTCCTTTCTGATCTCGAGACTCTGCACAAGTTTAAAAAAAGTCTATAACAAGGGTTTGTTCACTTAATGTTTAGTATAAGGGTTTTTGTGTTCACGGTTCTACATGTTTAAAAGTGGCATCAAATGATACAGGACAGGTTAATTCAGGCAGGTCTTCAGTGACCTCCCTTATTTTCAACTTTAAGCTTTTTACTTTTAAACCCATTTATTTCAAAATAATCTGTTCTGTCTATAAGTCGATGTTGCACTAACCCTGCCAAATAGAGTTACAGATGTTCCTCCTGGAAGGTTCAGCCCCTCTGTCTGTCACTGTTTATCATCGCGAGTTCTCCGACACTGTCAGAGTGGAGTGTTTTTCTCAGGGGAGCCATCTTTGAACAGGTGATGTTTACAAGAGTAACAGGAGATAAACAGGAAGCTCACCTTCTGTTCGATCTTTGCAGTCATAGCACAGTTCAATCAAACTGTTGTTTCATGCCTCATTTCAAATGAAAGCAGGCAAGTCTGGTCAAAAATACTGTACATCACATCTGTGTGTTACAATTAGGTGGAAAAAATGTAAATACATGTATCTATTTAATGATGTTTGACATTTTTACTTGTTTTTATTCATATATTGACACGGTTTGTGTTTTTTCCAAATTTTGGCCATCTGTCCCTTCAGAAGAACTGGTATGCTATGTTAACTGTATGAGAATACAGATACCAATGAAGTCTTCTAGTTCTACAATTTTGTTCTACATGTACACTGACAATAAAGGGCTATTCTATTATATTCTATTTTTCAAAAGATATAATAATCTCTTTCCTTTCACGACAGATAAATGCCATTACCAATTAGCAGTAACATTAGCACGACTTTAAATGTCTCACAATAAGAGCTTCTAAAAGCTCTAATGGTGGTTCTATGGTTCTAAATCGGAAACATTTCTTTTTACCATAGATTCGTTCCAAACTATTTTTAAAGATGTCTCAGAAAGCAGTGATAAGTAATAAGTGTATAAAATATGATACAGGTGATACATAACAGGTGGTGTGCAATTGTGCACAAATAGAATTAATGCTGCAGGAATCTGTATTACAATAAATGTATCAGGACCCGATAGAAAGTGCAGAGATTAAAAAATGTTCAATCCAGTTTCAAACACTGGCCTTTAACTCTGAGCAATATTTGCCAATTTACAGAGTACTGTATGTGTTTATTTAGTTATACGAAACTGTACGTATGCATGCACATACCTGTATGATCAAAGACGGTATACAACCTAACAAAACTCCAAAACACTCACTGAACTCATTAAAAAGTACAGGAGCAAATCAGAGCGTGAACCTGTATCCGGGCCTCGGCCCAGCGATCTGTAACTCTAATCACAGAATTAGGGCTGATGGGGGTCATGTTTGTCCTAATTAGGCACAAGAACTAATTGGCCTTGTTTTTTTGATAGAGCTAATTGGCGAGCACGATGGGAGGAAGAGTTTGGGCGGTTAGGGTTGGTTGTGGCTAAGATGTGAGATCAATAACGATTTTGGCTAATAAGGCCTTCCTCTGTTGGTGGACATTAGCTGGGTGCTGCAGCCACCGCCGCCGCTCCTTCAGCACAGATCTTCATCAAAGACAGCATGAAGGCTGATCAGATGTTTGCGAAGGCTGCTGACTCGCCTGCTTTTCCTGCCTCTGACTCTCATTAGTGGCTGAAGCACAAATGTAATTATCTGAGAACTTTGTCACCACATCAATTAGACACAAACTTTGGCTTAAAGCCGGTGGGACTCATTTACTTTCATAGTGTTACCGTGTTTATATTAATGCATGTTTTCAGTTCATATCTGACTATTTTCTTGTACTGCTTTATTGTATTGATATCATTTTCATTCATTTCATCTCAAACTTTGCTCTGCAGCTTGATGCCCACAGCATGCACTGGTAAAGTTGTCAGAGTATGTCTGTCTGTGATATGACCCTTATGACCAAGAGAACAAGCTCAAACTCAAAAACATAATAAAAAAGATATTTTAAATTAGCAGTGGCAAAAATTTCTACAACAGCAGTGTTTCTATTTTACTATGTCGACGGGATGCAGAGAGACTTCACTGTTTATGCGCGATGTCTCAACCCAACCGGTCGGGCAGATGGCTGCCCCTCCCTGAGCCTGGTTCTGCAGGAGGTTTCTTCCTGTAGGGAGTTTTTCCTTCCCACTGTCGCCAAAGTGTTTGCTCACAGGGGGTCATATGATTGTTGGGGTTTTCTCTGTATGTGTTATTGCAGGGTCTACTTTGCAACATAAAGCACCTTGAGGCGACTGATGTTGTGCTTTGGCGCTGTATAAATAACATTGAATTGAATTCAATTGATGTGAGGTCTATTTTCATCATTAGTTATCACTAGAGATTTTGAGCATTTGCCCTTCTATAAAAAAGAAAAACTTTTTTTGAAACTAACTGAACACACTAGAGCTCCCCAGAGGATGAACCCCTTCCAGAAAACATCTTGCATTTTTTTTACCTTACATTTCTCGTGTTCTTTGCCAAAGCGTAGGGGCACACATGGTCAGCTGTGTGGTGGCAGAAATATTCACTCAGTCTAGTCATATACCTCTGCATCTGCGTAACATGAATAAATGTATGTGGTGTAGTAGCATTATTAAGTTGCATTTCTACCTTTGACCAGTAAATTTAAACCCATTCATTTAGATAGGGCCTTGGAAACAGCTGCCCAGATGCATCACAAAGATGACTGCTAACTGACAAGATCTGCTTCTAAAAGTTCTTGTAGTCAGCACGAACGATGTGGGGAAAAATGGGGTGATGTGATGTGCTGAGCGATTTCGACAAGGGCCAAATCATTAAGATTGAATTTGACTGGAGTATCATGGAAACTCGTCAGTAGTGCTGAGTAAACACTGAAAGTTGTCCAGTGAGGGCTGTCTTGTTTGAACAACTGTGATCTATGGCAACTCCAACTCTCAACACGCATTACTCAAAAGATCTTCCGCCAAGATCGGAGCGCCTGATCGCACGGGGTACATTCAGAAGCCTCATAAAGCAAATCCCTCACTGGGCGGGGTCGTAATGTTTTTGTTGAGAGGCACTGAGATGACTGGTATGATTAACCATCTGACCTCCCCGGGGTGAGAAACATCACAAAACATTTAGCAGTTTAAAAAGTTCCCTGAAGCACCAACAGCTGCAGCTGCGGCATCGTTCGGCGGCTTCAGCCTTCTTGTCAGCTCTTATGGGAAGTTTGAAAAGTTCTGGGGTAACCCCCGGAGGAGGAAATGCTATCTGTCTTCCCCCTTCTACCCTCGGCAAGGCTCGGCTTCGGTGCTGTCAGAGGGCTGAAACACTGAATTCAAGGTTGCCTCTATTAGTCAAGGCGATTTAAAATGGAGTAGCCCTCCTGAGTTTTTTCCCCCTGTAGCCCTTATCTGCACTCTTGAGTTCCAGTTAACCCCAGGGACCCTCACACGCCCTAGCAACCCCTCTCCCTGCATAATACACTCCGCTACCTTGGTCACCATTTTCTGGTCAAACTAATTAGATTTCAGTGTCCCCGCTTGGGAAGATGTCAGTGGTATGAAATGGAAATAATTTCCAGATGAGTATCTGACATTTTACGCTGTCGACTGGAGTAAAGAGCCCAGGCGGATTGGCTCTCTCTTTCCCTTTTTTCCCCTCCTCCTCTTCTCCTTCCTCTTTTCCGCTCCATCACTTTAGTCTCAGAGATATGCTAAATCCTCGTGCTTCCCCCCGCTCCGCTCGGTCCTGGGTGATAAATGGAAGCAAATGTACACAAAAGAGAGCTTCTCTTTTTTCTGCTTATGCTTGAAGTGTTAATGTGTTTAATTACTTTGAAGCTGGATTTTGCATGTGTGTGTGCGTGTGTGTGAGAGAGAGAGTTTGTGTTGCAATAAAAGCAGCGGCAGGAAAACCTTCAATTAATGTCTTTTCTCTGTCTATGACAATAGCTCCAATTTATCTTATAGGAACAATAGAGGAGTGAGAGGAGGTGCAGCTGCTCTGAATGCTCAAAGACATCCAGGAGAAAGCGGACGACGTGCCGCTTCCCCCGCTGCAATCAGCGGTGATGCCAGCAGCCCACATACACAGAGATACCTTCGTTTCAGACAATTCACTGACTTGCACTCCCTTCCTGGAGGCTATAACTATGGCGCTTGGATCAGACTAAACCACATTTCATTTCTTTGAAGAGTTTTCATGGTTTTTGTGCCAAATCAGGTGATTGCAAGGCTACAAATTTGCCATTTATTCCTATGTGCATGTGATGATCAAGCAGGAGGCTCAACAACGATGTTGCCTGAAGAGTCTTAGCATTGATAGTCCACTAAAGTCATCATAGAGCAAATGACTAATTATTTTGCATGGATAGCAAACTGAATGATCTTATTTTTCAGTATCTCTTTGTTAGTGTGTATTTATTTTTCCTATTAACCTGGAGCTCTAAAGTCCTGGGGATAGAGAGCTTATAGATGAAGTCACCAGCTCTAGCTTGGCCTAGTTTTTGGTCCATCTCCGTCCGCTCACCTCCAGCTGCTCACAGCAGATAGCTGGGTTCTGCCAGAGGTTTCTTCCTGTTAAAACGTACTTCTTCCTTCCCACTGTCGTCAAGTGTTGCTCACAGTGGTTGTGTGATTGCTGGAGTTTTCTCTGTATTACTGTAGGTCTTTACCTTAGAATACAAAGAACCTTGAACAACAACTGTTGTTGTGATTTGGTGCTATGTAAATAAAAGTGAACTGAGGGTGGAGCAGTAGTGCGGTAGGTAGCACCATCACGTGACATGGGTTTGAATCGTCTTGTTGGCTAGGCCTATATGTGTGGCATTTGAATCTTCTCTCTGTGCATGAGTGGGTTTCCTGCAGGAACCTCAGCTTCTTCTCACAGTTCAAAGACATCTAAGTTGAAATTGAGTGTAAATTGGTGTGCTCTATGAATGCCTTTTTATCTATGTTACTTAGGATTGTACATTGGATTTTTGCACAGATTGGTCCTTATGCATTAAATATCAGAAAAGACTCCAGTGAGCGGTAAAAAGATTTCCAGTGCTTACAAATCATCATTCTGTTATGTCAGGAAAGGGCTAAGAAACACCCAATTTCATAACTATAACATACACAATAAGATTGTAAATATAAATGAATGTACTACTGTTTTCATTCTCTTGTGGGATTTGCGAGGAAACAATATTGTATAAATTTCATATACAGAAATCAGACACTTTCCCTAAAAAAGTCCACCAGTGCAGTAACACAGCAGCAATTTATACAGCCAGCTTGTCATGAAAATATAAATGCAATGTTCTAGGTATGACAGCCTCATCAAAACTGTGTCTTGTTAACATACAAACCAGCAATATTGAAATTCTACCCTGGTAGCAAGTGGAGACACACCAGAACTGCAGCATTTTGAACAGATCCCTGCTCTGCATTGCTCCGCCTCAGCTACCAAACCTTATCCACCTCCTCGGTTTGTATTACACCTACATGTGTTCCAGCCTTTATTTAACCCTTCATACTCTACCAGGACAAAATCCAGAGCTGTGACGATCAAACTACTTCCCAGCTGAGTGTAATAACAGACAGGCATTGTCGCTGTGCACGCAGCAGAAGTTTTTTCCCCCCGAATAACATAATTATCACTTTGTATTACACGATAAACACACACTGCTGTAAACCTGGATCTGCAGTCACAATCACACAGCGCCTCAGATCAGTAATGCTTGTAAAAACACACCAACATTCAGATCTCCTCAGTGTGTGCTGCACTGTGTGTTCCTATTAAGATTTCACAGGCATCAGTCTAAAAAGCTTTTCAAAGTCTTCTCCCAATTGTTAATGATGCTTCTAACAATAACACGCCATTCAAATGGAACTCGCCCCGCTCTGCTGCTGTCACTGAGGTTTCAGACACTCTGAACTTAAAGGATCCTAAAAGATCTGAGCCAATTGTGTTCGTGCACTGAACCCTGTGCACATATCTTCAACTGTGAGGTGGCCAGCTAGTTAACTCTTGGTCTACATGCATGTATTTCTGGGCTAATTATGCATAATGTGAATTAGCAATATGGCAGTTAGCTTTAGCAGAATTTTAGAGTCGAAGGTTTTACCACAGATATCATATGATGTCTCTGTATTGGAATCCATAGGGAATTTCAAAACAGCACTGATTGTGACAGAGGAGAAAAAAAAACAATGGAATAAAAGTTAATTTAGATCATGCCTGAAATTAAATACTCGAGAAAAACGTTCTCTGGTATTTCTTGCTAAAACTACTTTGTTATTATGTTAACAGCAGTATTGTGGTTCAGGTTAACATCTATACACCATTCCACCATGTCCCATGTAAAAATACTCTTTGCCCCATATTTGGTCTATTAGCCCAGCACTGCTAAAACGGCACTATTAAACATCCTGACAATGAGATTTCTCAGATATGCTCTGTTGCCTTTTTATTTTCAGCAGCATTTCATCTCTGCTTTTTTACACAGCACATTTTGATTAGAACGTACATTAGACTTTAATTTTCAGCAGAAAACATTTTTTTCATAATTGGTGAACTTATTAAAATCAAGCTGTTTCTTCTACGAAAACCAGGTGGCTAATTGCCATGGTTTTTTTTGGCTGCGCCTTCAAAACATGCGATGAATGAAATGATTTGTGTATAAAAAAAAATAAAATGTTGTTTTTTGCAAAGCTGCAGGAAGCTTTTTGATAAACAATACTGTCGCCCTGATGCACGCTGCTTTGTGCAACTCCAGATCTTTACAAAGAGGTTAACAGGACTCATTATTTGGGAATTGTGAGCCACCTTGAAATAAACTGAAATGATCTTTTCAGGAAGAAATGGGTACTGCGTTCAAAGAATCATTTGAATGACACTTGCCGCACCTTTCCATGATTTTTTGGGCCCGGTAGCTTCCTCCAGCCGAGCTCGCGGGCTTTCTGTTTGCTCCATGCACACATGAAACAGAGAACGTAATTGAATCTGCCAGTTCTTCTTGACTATCCACAAGTCATTAAACAGTATTGAAATTACAGTTAAAAGGAACCGTTTCAAGAGGCTTGTGGTGCTCAGAAGAATTCATTCCCCATTTTACAGCAGCTCGGTTTAGCGATCGTGTTTGAAAGATGTGCTTTTGGGCCAGTTTTTGACACAGAAGTTGAAGAAAACCAGCGAAGCCACTTCAGACTGCATTTAGGCCAGATCCATTCCTAGGGCTCTTTCTCTCCCCTTCTTTTCATTGTTTAGTATCTCTCTCCCTCTCCTTCTCTCGCTGTGACCCCCCAGTCTGGCTCCGTGCTGAAACCTTGCCGGATCTAATTAAACTTTGGGCAGATTAGAACTTTGCCTTGTCAGTCTTTATTCATGCTTAAACAAGTTATTACTTTTTGAGAAATTAAATTAGCCGGCAATTAATTAATCGACACAGAGCTGGGAAAGAGGACGAAGGGGAGGAGAGACAGAGGGGGTGGGGTGGGGGGGATAAAAGTTGAGGAAAAGATGACAGGAAAAAAAAGGGGGAGAAAAGAAGTCAGGTTTGGCAGAAAATGAAGGAAAGGAGTCTGAGATTTATCACACAGATTTGAAGGAAAGAAAAAAGAGGATATTAGATATTTAAATGTCATCAGTTCTTTCACTAATTAGCAGGAGAGCGCCACGCAGATGAAAATCATTTGTGTTTTTTTCTTTCGAACATTAACATTTGATGCTTTCAGAAGCCCCTCACTCTCCCTTCATGCCAAGATGTTATTAGACAAGCACTCCACCCCCCCCACACCCACACCCCTCTTTTCTTTTTTTCCAAATCCAAAATTAATTCACCCCTTGACTCCCTCTGAAGGCAGAAGAAAAAAAAACAAACAGGCTGAGAGAAGAGAAATAAAAGAGTCGTTTCTTTGTTTCCGCTTTTTGCTTCTCGCTCCATCGCCTTCTCTTTTTTTTTTTTTTTGGCAGTGGCAGTGGCGTCTCCTCCTCTGTGACATTAACGTATTGATTGACACGTTTAAAATGAGTCCCCCTCCCAAATCTCCCCTCTGCTTCCTGCAAGGTCTAAATCCATTTCCTGCTTAAAGCCCGGGGTGTCTAACCAGCCAACCAACCAAACAACAGGGCAGCCGAGGCGACAGTCGAAATGAAATACTGGAGGGGCCGATGAGGCCAGAGCAGACACGCTTCCTCATCGTGTCTTTCTTGCTTTCTTCTTAACACCTTCTGGTTTCTTTCATTTTAATCTCCATGTTTTGTCTATAATCCACCTTTTCTTGGATACTTGCAACTCACCTAAAAGTCCATCCTTTCATCCAGGGCACTTCATGAGGACACTTATTGTGAATTGGCACTATATAAATCAAACTCATTGCGAAATGTATTCATGCATTTGGAGTGATTTCGACAGCTTTCCGTGCCTAACCTTTAATTTCCTAAACGTCTATCCTTCTGCATTTCCTTCTTTGTCCATACTATTTTCTATTTCCCCCCTCCTGCCTTCCTATCATCTCTCCTTTCTCCTGCTTTTCTAAATCCACTCTTCCTTCCAAACAGCCTCTCTTTCTTTCCGTCTCCTTTCCCCCTTTTAAGATCTAAAAGATGATTTTACCAAATCACTGTAAACAAATGATTCCCAAAGGAGACGGGACCAAAGGAAAAACTGAGGAAAAAATTTTCACTCTGCAAACTCTGGTACAGTTTTGTCCTTTCTGCCCTGCTTTCTTCCAATATGCTTCCTTTTTCTGACTTCCTATTTCCTTCCAAACAGCCACACTCACCTGAGCTGCATTTACACCTCTTCTGCTGTTCAGTCGCTCTTTATTGATTCTGGACTAATTCGTGCTTAACATCCCTTCCCGGCTGATCGATAAGCCGCTGCAGCATCTGCTCGGCTCTGAGCTCATCAATACGACCGCAGCAGCAGTCGCTTGGATAACGACGTGATGCCGGTAAAGGACACACGCAGAGGCTACAGCGGAGTTTGTAATTGGTTCTGTCGAGTGACACACGTGAGTTTTAGGTGTTAGATGGGAAACTAGTCATACTGGTAATTTTGGTTTAAAAATTAAAAGTCTGGTGTCTAACCCCTATATCCGTATAGAATTATTTGGATTGTCAACTATGAACGCTACTTTGAGCATAAAAATACATTTCCTTGCACAGCGATGCCATCATGTGTGGTGTACCAGCTGATAGTTGCTCTTTATTGGAGTCACAAATTGTGCCTGTGTTTTTCTTTATTAATTAGAAATAACGTAGACGTGTTTGGCACAGATTCTTTGTCGTTGTTTCAAACTTTAGCACCAGCAAAAGTGAAAATAAAGCATGAGTGTGTTCTTGTTGCTGTAACCGCTGCTGGTCTCATTTCATCAGAAGCTCAGCGTGATGCAACAACACTGAGCTGCCGGCACTGACCTGAACTGTTTTTTTACTTTTACTATTTCAGTACAAGACTTCCTCTTCCTCATCCAGCTAGCATCGGTACTTCCTGTCCTCTGGAGAGAAATGTCCCCGCCTTTGATGAGTTTACAGTAAATGGCACTAATCTGTCTCTTCAGCAGATCGGGTGGACAGGGATGAATTTTAAAAGTATTTTGAGTGAACCTCCCGGTTAAGTAACCAAAGTTTTTATTTGTAGCGTTTTGTATTTGTGATCGGTGCCTGAAAACCAACTAAAGCAACTGCAATAGAAAACGCCCCGAGCTATATCAAGTACAATAACACAGCAGCTTCTCCTGGCCATAAATATTTGACCACTGCATCCTGCTGTGTGTGTGTGAGTGAGTGAGAGAGTTAGAGAATGTGTGAGCGAGTGTGTGTGAAAGAGAGGTCATTAATGATGCAGAGGAACATGGTTTGTGTTTGCTTTGAATGCACAAACTGACCTGAATACAGAAACTCTGGCTTGGCTCGGAGCTGGCAGCCGCAGCACATCTGCATCTCTTTAAAGGGAAATCCTCCATCCTTTTTTTAAAAAATTTTCATAAACTAGGTCTCACTTTGGTAATTTTATGCAAGTGGTGGTGCTCGTATTGTAAACCAGCTGATGTATTTGCATCTTTTTAGTTATTTTTGGTCTCTTTTCTTCAAGAAATGACCGGCTAAGTTGGCCAAAGATTACATTACATTCTCCTTTCCAGACACTCTTATGTTTATGTATGCAGACTGTTGTAGCCCGACTCAGCTCTATACTACAAATAATCTGTTCCAGCGCGGCAGAAAGATCAGTCTGCATCCAAGAACATAACCTATGCTTGTTAGATTTTCTTAAATGAATAAAAACACGGCCAATTTGTAAATTATGACATTGCGGGTTGAATAAATAAATGGATAAACAATTTTTAAAAAGTAGAAATGGTGCTTCTGCATGCTGCTTTGTGGATAATTAGGTAGATTATTTATCTCCAAGCTGATACCTGAATGTCGCCCACTCCCACCCCTAATGTGGACATCCAAACCATCACTGGCTCAACATTAATACGTCTATTATCATCACTCGTGGATTCATGTGGATACAGGAGTCCATTTGTGTCTCTACGTGGACGTCAAGCTGCCAATTATCACATGCGTGAGAACAACCAAGTACATTATTATCTCAATTTAGACACCAGGTTGTCAGTTTTGCTTTTGTGAGTGAATATTGGCGGCTTTGTGCATTGCTTGATGCCCATGATTGCCTCATTAAGGACAAGCGAGTCCATCATTGTTTGTACGTGGACACCTGGAAGTCTAGCTTCTCTGTGTGGATGCAAAGGGGTCCATACTATCTGGTCATGTTTAAATCCACCTCTACTCTTAAAGGATAGCAAGGTGATGGATGGAACTCAGGTTAATTGTACCTGCCAGTCATCTGCAAACTGAGGCAGAATAATTAGTACTGTTTAATTATTATTTAAATCTACAGGGTTTCAGGAGTCCCGTTGGTTTTAGTGAAACCGGCCAGTACAACTCATAAACAGCCATGTCATAAAATCTTTGTTTTCTGTTATATAGCAAGCCTGCGGACATACAAGTGGAACTATGAGTGCCAAAGAATCCACTTAAAAAAATCTAGATCCATTCTGACTCAGTTTCATATGAGCTTACCGCCTATAACAACAACATATTTTGGACTTTATTGACTCTCTGATTCACACCTCTGCTGGACTTCTTTTCAGAGTAACCGCAGTTAGAGCTCACGAGTGCTGTGAGGATGCTGGACTCGGCTACGTAACGTCATTTGGTAAAGAAGTGTTCTTTTAAAGGACTCGAGATTCATCAAACATCCTACCACACTGAGCTCCCTGTTGTGAAGCTGTGAAATGTGATCATGTCTGATAGCAACGATGACCAAAACAACTGGAATGAGCTCCCAGATGTTTAGAGGAAATCAGTCATTTCTTCCTTTAATGTTTCTGCTGAGATGGTGAGACGTGACTTTTGTGCGAATCCGCTGTCAGACCGGACTTACAGACCTGTCAGCGTTGTTTTCCATGCATCAAACAATCGCTAATGTTGTAGGTTTAAAGTGTTCCTGTTTACGCCCGTCTCTTGAAGTTAACTCACACATTCGCACATCAAACAAGAAGCTGAGACAGTAAACCAAACTCAGCAACCTGCCCCTGTAAATAACATCAACCAACCGGGACATAAAAAAACTTATAAAAAAAACAAACTCTGAGAAACCTGCAGATCAGATCTGAAAGACGACCGAATTAGCAGTGAGGTGAAATAAATCTTCACACAGAAAGAAACGCCAACCAGTCAATTATTAATAGTCCAGAGGAAAAAGAGCACACACACACACACACACACACACACACACACACACACACACACACACACACACACACACACACACACACACTTGTACTTACACCCCAGTGGAATCGGCCTACTATGAAGGAAAAATTCAATTATCCTACAAAAGTGAATAAATTTGCAGCATCGCAGCCCCCGGCTGTAGCTGCTGCTGCCATTTCCCAAGATGCATTTAGGGATCATGTGGAGGGGGGACACAAGGAGGTGAGGAGGGAGAGTTGGGGGGGGGGGGGGGGGTGAGGCTTATTAACAGGACCTCACAATCCTTTAGCTCTGTCACAGCAAAAATGCTCTCAAAGCTGCTTCTTTACATTCAGCAGTGTGTGCGTGTGTGTGTGTGTGTGTGTGTGTGTGTGTGTGTGTGTGCGTAAAGGACCGTTTTGGCACTGTGAGCTGCTGATGTTCCCTTTAAAACTATTTGTTTAAAAAAATGGAATGGCTGAAACCCTCAGAAAATAGAATTAAAACAGATTAAGAATTAAAAACTGAATTAAGCCACATCAAAGCAATCTTAAGTCTGTTGTACTGACTAATGTCCATGTTAAAAATGCATTACATTCACCAGATATTCCAGTAAAAGTAATTAATTAGATGCACAAAAGCCAGCAAATATTCATTTTCTGTGCCATCAGCTCATCAGAAAATATAGAGATGTTCATGGAAAGCAGAACAGATGCTGATCTTTTTGTCATTTTAAACACTGCCGTCCCTAAACGAGGCAAATTGAAATATAATGTAAATAAAGGTAAAGATATAAAGCATTTTCTAGACATCCCAATGTTTTATATAATCGATGGTATTATAGCAGTAGGAAATGTCTCCCAAATATTAAACATCTATCTGTTTTGGTGGAACGTGGCTGGGATCAGTGTTGGGTCTATAAACCACTCTTACACCTGAGGTCAGAGTTTAGAGTCCTTTAAGCATAAAGCATGGACTAATAGCACTAACACTGAGTGGATATTGTTCTTTCAGTAAAAAACACATTTCACTGAAGAGCACTGCTTACATGTTCAGTGTCAGCAACTTGCCAACAATCAGTTTGTAAGTGTTCTTCATAACGTGACCAAAATGGAAATTCAAGGAGACAAAGGTAAGTCGTGGATGTCCAGTGTAATGCTAGGTTAGCACTATCTACTTCTGTACTGGAACACAGCTCAAACCTGATTTCTGTCTGTAAATCATCCTTTTATCAGCCATTTAGACAACATGCTAACATGCACGTTTGACGTCTTTTCGTTTGCATGAAATATTAGCCCATTACTGAACCACTGTAGGCATTTAGCAGCAAGTATACAGTGAAATGCATCCTGTCTTTAGGCTTTTTGACTCCAGTGGGACCCTTATTGAGACTGTTATATGAGGATTAACTACTGCGAGTTGTAAACTGACAACAGAAAAGCGAAAGTATCATTTTCTTTTCCTAAAAGGAATGTCATGGCAACAAACTAAAGCCATCCCTGCGCTACGGAGGCTTCACGGTTTGTGCTGCTAACACTTTTTTCACAAGTGCACCCATCAGGATTCTGAATGTGTTTTTCTCCAGCAGCTCTTCAGATTTCCTCACTGATCATTTCTGTCTTTTCATGTCTTCAGACCAATTGTATGTTTGTCACGACGACCGTCAGCGGCTTCGCTGCGAGCCACTTCCTGTTTGATCCCACAGTAACAGTCCACCTGCGGCTGATTGATGCGCTCTCATATTCTCCCGCACACGGATCAGTGACGCTTCAGACAGATTGATGCTGGCACGTATGACCGGCCGCAGACAACAACATGTGACAGGCGTGTTGAGGAACACAATGACAAGCTGTACAGGCAACACGGTGTTGTGTAGGCGCATCAGCTTAGCCTGATCGAGGTTATTGGTATTCACTCACGCTACAAGCTGCTCTCATTACCTTAATGACCGTGTGGATGGGGTGACTCGTTAGTTATCACTTACTTCCTGTCCATTTTTTACCTTTTGACAAAAATCAGATAACACATAAAAAGAATGAAGAATGAGAGCGATAAAAACTGGAGCTCAGAGTAAAAAAGGACTTGTTCTCCATTTCCTCACTGAAACGCTTGAAGAAAATGAGGAACATAATAAATTATAACTACGCTTAGTTTTTATGTTTACTCATAAATTCAGATGACACCAGAGATTTACATCAAAACACATCCTTATTTCAACAGTCATATTTCCCTATGCTTTGTGCTGAAAGATATCGTCTCAGAAGACTTTCAAATCATTTTAAAGAGAGACTGAAGCTGTGCAGAGACATAATTTCACCGAGAAATGAAGAAATAAGGAAAGCTGAAGATAAAACTTCACCGTCAGACTTTTTTTTTTTTCTACAGTGGGATGAAGTTTGTAGAGGGATATTTTATTTTATTTTATTTAAAGGATGAAATAAAGTATGGCAGACGACTTTTCTCCTCCTCCCCGATCCCTGCTGGAACTCTGAAAGCCTTCAAACAGAAGTGGAGTCCGTTGGTATAAATCGAGGCTGGAGCTCGACGAAGCTGCTCTCTGGAGGAAAGCTGCTTCACCAGCTAAACTTCACGGGGAAAAACTGGTTCAGCACTACAGCTGGTGACAGAGCAACGCCGCAGTTGCATGATAAAAGATGTGCAGCTTTGGTGGGGGGCAACTGCATCCAGAAGGTTTTAGAAAATTGAATTAATTCTGTTGCTCTGGATCTTTTCTTACTTTGACAGATTTGTGGTCATCAAAGTAATTCTGACTTATCCGAGGGGTCTGTGTGTCTAGACAGGCTCTGTTTATTGACGGCTGTTTTCTGAGCTTGCTCCGCCTTCTTATCCGTCATTTAAGTCCATGAACCCCACTCTAAGCAAACTCTGTTAACATGCCAGCAACCAGCCAACCACGCCAAAGTGGGTGGCCATGTCGTCAGTGCTGGAAGTCAATAATCAAAGCAGGGCGCTAGCATACATAGTAAAGCTAGTTTACCAGCAACAGATGAGCAGTCACTGAACTCTTCATGAATTATGTGCAGGGTGGAACACTGCTTGTAATAAAAGGCAAAGCCATAAACAACAGATAATAAAAGAATTATAGAATTATTAATTATTAAATTAACGTCATCTAAAGAAAAAAAAAAACAGGTATTTATGATTAATCTGCATATTTTATGAAATAAAAATATAATTTCTTTCAAATTGCAGCTTTGATCCTAAGTACAATCCACATTATTAATATGAGTTCATTTGCCATCCTTTCACTCTGGTCTCATTTAGATTTTACTCATTTCAAGTAAACATTATTTTTGCTGTATTTATATAACAAAACCACTCAGTGTCATTTTGACCCCAATCCAAAAGAACTGCCCGGAGACATCCAGCATCTCACCCAGGAAGTGCCCAGGAGGCGTCCTGGTCTGATGTCTGAACCACCTGAGGTGGCTTTGATCTATTCTAAGCCCCTCCCTTATATGACCGACCTTTTCACCCCATCTCTAAGGATTCAGAGGAAGCTCATTTCCACCACTTGTATCTGCAATCTGATTCTTTTGGTCCCTACCTGCAGCTTTAACTCCTCCACTTTGGGCAACAACCCCGAGTTAACAATCCAACGTAGCTGCAGTGAACATAAAAAATAGTTCAACGGTTCATCAGCAGCCCAGTCTCAACTATACTATAGAAATCATCCTAAGATATTAAATAAAAATAAAGACCTTTTAGAAATATAAATATATAAAAGCTGATCACTAAGCAGATCTTTAGTAAAGAAGTCAAACTAAACAGCTCTGTGCACTGTGTGGCTCTCCAACTGCACTCAGACCACAAGGAGACAACAAAGTAAAAGTCCTCCAAGAGCTGGGACTGATAAAGCATTTTGATGAGAATTGGACTAAAATCTAAACTAAACTTTCAATTTATTTTTCTTCCACAGCATTCAGGGTCTTTGAGTTTCAGGCTGGTGCAACCTTCACAAGGTAAAAAGTGAATAAAAAAAAAATCATGTTTTTAAACCAACAATCTGACAGTCGGCTGCACTCTGTATCCTCACTTTGATGTGGTAATTCATTAAATGACAGCAAATAATGCAGAAAAATACTAAAAAGCATTTCAATTTAACCTCCAAACAACTGCAGACTGAACGTAGAGTGAAACTGGAAAACAAAGAAACAATCACAGATTTCTCTTCCATCCTTTTTTTATCTGCTTATTTCTGTTTTCAGCCTCTGTTTGCTTCCAAATCTCCCTTTTATCTTCCATCCCCTTTTTTTGGTTTCTTGCTTACTTCTTTCCTTCATCTTAACTCTTTCTTTCCTACCTGAACCTCTCTCTGCCCTCCCCCATCACTCTTTGTTCCTCCTCTCTGCAGCTCCTGCACCCAGCAGCGAAGGAGGGGGACCAGACCTGCGGAGATCAAAGTTAACTCTTTGCATGTTGGTTTAAGTTTAAAAAAAATTGTAGAGATGGGCTGAGAAAGGTAGATATGCAGGCAAAGTTTGGTATAAGGTACGCCATCCACCTGTGTTGTGGATTAAAAGCTGCAAACAACATGAAAATTTAATTAGGCTGCAGCATGTTGGTGAAAAACTAAGTGGCAAAGAGCTCAGGAATCCTGGGATAGGAGGAGAGCCTCCAGCTGTATGAAGAAATTCCTCAAAACACAGAGTTAAGCAAGAATAAAAGCCAATGCAGTACTTCCACGATTCTGTGCTTAAACCAAGCATTTTATACAGGTTTGCATCTTTTTATACGACAAAGTATCACACCTTTAGGCAATATTTCACAACCTCACTTGCAGTCTATGATTTGTTTTTCCCTTAATGCCCTTACTCCCTTTGGAAAGGTGCACCTCTGGTTCTCGGACTCTTTTTCCTTTCCTTTAGCAGCAGGTGTTTCTCTGCTTCTTCCTCATACAACTCAGCTTTTATCAAGAAGTGGGAGAACTACGAATTTAGAAGGATTTGGACTGTTTAATATACACTGATTGGTAAAATGGACTGGTGTGAATATAATGGTTTTTTGGGTGCATGAGTTAAGATGGCACATTATTGCATGAGGTCCATGTTCATTTTTAGTAATATACTAAAGGGAGAAACTGTATCATTACTCCAAAAATGACTTGACTGTCTCTGTTAAAAGTAAACAGGAGTGACAGCTGGACGTCGAGCTGTCTGAGCAAGGATGTCTATTAAAACACGATGAAGACTGCCAGAACCAAGGCCATGTTTCTCAGCTTGTCCTTCCATTATTTTTGAAATTAAAATATTTGACATAGAGTTCAGTTACTCCTGTGTGCCATTGTACTTGCGCAAAGCATAAAGTGACTCCTCTTGTCAAATGACATGGAAATGCTGCAGGAAACACTCCAACCACGGGTGACTGAACTGCAGGTGTTGATAAAATTGACCTTTTCCTAAGCCAATGTAAAAAATGGACTTTTATATAAAGAGTACCTCCAACATGCAACGTCTTTCCTCCCTACTAATAACACATATAAACAGCCTAAATCTGCCCAGAAACCAGAGACGATGACAGAATCCGCCCAAATCAACCTCTCAGTTAGCAAAACAATCACTGAATCCATATTTGTGCATGTGAAACCCATCGCACAACAACATGTGTTCCCATCACAAACTCCAAAAATCCAAACAAATGTTCCTGAGCTGCTTCATGCGTCTGTCTATCTGTTCCGTTCCTCCATTGATCATCTCCAGATAAATGGTGGATATTTGAAGTCTGACAGAAATGAAGCTTGTTAGTTGATATTACACAAGCTTTGTTTTCTCATTCAAGCACAAACTAAAGATTCTGCATGTAATAAATGAAAAAGTAAAGAAGAAGAACACCGGAGAAACAAAGTTACAGGAAAGACACTGTGAAGCAAAAAACAAGACCAGGAAATAAAGACAGAAGTGACATGTGACAATGAGAGAGCTACAAAAAAAAAAAAAAAACCACAAAACAAGGGGGAAAAAAAGGTGTATGATGGTTTGTGGGAAATGCAGAAACAAACAGAGACTCCAGAGAGGTGACTGCCACTGCACTGCAGGCTACAGCTGACCTCCACACACGCAAACACACACCTTTCTCTCAGCATCCCCCGCATGCGTCTCTCTGAGCTGCCGCGCTGAGGTCAGCAGAACGCCCGGAGCCATACATGAACCGAAACCTACAGCTGTGTGCGTCTGTGAACCATAAAACATGAACAGACTCACACCTGTACTTATGTGTCTGCGCGTGTGACTGTTGTTGAGTTATCAGTGTAGATCTGTGTGTGCCAATTCCACTTAATCTGAGTTAAAGCACAGACGAGGCATCCCGAGAATCCCTAAATGAAATCTTTGGCTGCATTTATATTTAAAACCTTATTTTTTGGGGGGGGAACCTTTTAAGTTCATTTCATCTGATATGCCTGGTGATTCAATACATGCAGTTTTTATATTTTAATGGCTATTAAAATTGAATGCTTAAAATAACTGCCCAAATTAGTGCCTAGAGGATGCTGCTGGGAAAGACTTGGTTCTGGATGGACTTAAACAGCTGACTGTGAATTAAGAGTATCAGATTTTAAATTTTTTTTTTTTTTACCACAAACAAACAAATAAATAAATACATAAATATAACTGTTTAGCTGCTTAGTATCCTTCCTTTATTTTACTAGGACAGGTTAAAAAAAACGAAAAAAAAGATTAAACTACAGAAATTTTCTTCCATGAGTTTTTATCAGAAGTCACGGCTGTGCCTGTGCTGTGACCAATGACCAGCCAGGTTAATAAAGGTATGTGTGGGGAGAAAACAGCTAGTTAAATGAAATCAAATCAAAGTAGAGTGTATTAAAATGACTGAAACAATGTCATCTAATAAAATGTAAAGCAATTTTTCACATGTTAGTCTTTGTCAGACTTTGACATGCCTGGTTATTGAGCCTGGGATGTTTATGTTCCTGTTACAAGGCTTTGACCTGGACAAATACCCCCATAACACGAAAATTACACACTGAAACTAGTAAATCTACTAAAAACTAATACTGAGACATTTTTAAGCAAACATAAACTGACATGAGCAAATCACTTGTGGAAACCAGCTGAAACTACACTGATCTGAAAACAATATAATTTCACATTAACACAAAAAACCAAAGTATAATAACGCTGCTCCAGACATCTTAGAATTGACATAAAATTGTTCATATTTAATAAATAAAGTGTCTCCCAATGAGCCGTTTGATCGCGAACGTTTAATCTAATCATTTCTGGCAAAAAGAAAAAAACAACAACATTCACATACAGAGTTGTATGAAGTGCTCCCATCAAGACCTCGTCACTGAAGCTGACAGCTCGTCTCCTAGCAACACAAATTTCTAGTTGCAACCGATGCCGGGTGAAATGCAAAAACAGAGCCCTGATGATGTGTGTGGACCCCGTTTAAATGCCTTGGAAACATGCAGTACCGTATTAGATTTTATATTTCAGGGTGTCGACACATCAGCCGGACTTTAACATTATTCCTCTGACAACATGTTCATAACAATAAGATTAATAAATGAGCACAAAAGACTGATGGTTTAGACTGTTTAAGAGGAAGAAGAGGAGAGAGAGAGAGAAGGGGAGGGAGGGGGATGAGGGTGGGAGGAAAGGGGGTGGAGGAGTTTGGAGGGGGTATTGTTGGTGCTGATGATTCCACTTTACTTCTATCTCGCTCTCTTCATCAGTTTAGACCATCTGACGGTGCTTGGCAGGCGACGAGTGTGTGTCTGTGTGTCCATGTGTGTGTCAGGGAGGGTTGCCAGATCAATAGGCAGCAGGAGCCCCAGTGACTTATGGGATAGATGAGTGCTACAGAGCTGCTGGTCGTTCTGATAACACACTAACACACACAAACACACACACGCTTCTATTTTAGTCTGCTTAGACTCGCGTTGTAGAAGGGTCAGAGGGCACATACATTGTGAGCGTGTGTGTGTTTTATCAGAACATAGTTGGTCAGCATCTTGTTTAGAGAGCGACCATATGTCACACACACACACGCACACACACACACACACACACACGCACTTTATGAAACCTTTAAGCTCCCTCAGTCTCTCTAACTGCTAACACCTTTGAGAGATGAATCACTGTTATTATGATGTCAAATCAATATCGGCTGGCCAAATACTAGTTACTGATTTAGATATGACATAATAATAATCTTTATTTGACTGTATGGAAGTCTATGACAACCCCACTTGACTCCTCTTATGTGGACCCCCACCCCCCATGCTGTTTTTTACACCACAATCCCCAGTGGGCCGACATCGTAGGTTACCCCTTATTCCTGACACTGACTACAACCTAAGATGAATATATTAGAAAATTCTTAATTCTCAATTCTTTAAAAGTCTCTGTAAATGACTATAAACCACTTTAAAATCACAGCTTTGGAGGGACAGCCAGACAGAATGCAGAAAATAAAACTCACAATAGAAAAGTTGGAGAAAGAAATCTAAAAAAAAGCAGTTTTAGAAGGTGAGAACAACACAGTCATCTGGTACTAGTATAAGTATTATCAAGTGATTCTTCCCTCAGAGATAAATATCATATATATAAAAGAAATATGTTGAGTTAATTGCTCCACAAAGCTGAACAAAGATATATGTGTAATGTTCAAATATATGCAAATGTTTAAATCACCATCTCAAAGCGATGTGTCTAATCTCTGAAAGTCCTGCTTGGTAGATTAAAATCACACCCCGAGACCGCCCTGGTGAGTATTTTTCTCTCTGCTTGATGAAGTTGAACTTAATTCCCGACTTTAGTGTCACTTGTGAGGCGAGCCTGTGTGTTTCGGAGGGCACTGCACTGAAAATTATTTTCTTCACACTTCAATTCATGCAATTTACATGTATTAATGTTTTTAATGATTTGACGCTTTAATAAACAGACTGTGAAGTGTCTGAAAGGTCTTTGTCAGTTTGGATTTGACGGAAAGACTAAGCTCACGTAAACATCACCTCACTAGTTTAAAGTGCTGGTTAGCAGTGATTTGACATGTGTGTTATGGCTGGTCAAAATGAATTTGGTTCGTGAGGAAGAGGAAAGTGAACAGCGAGCGTTTTGTGTGGATCGTTGTATTTATGCAGGAATCTAAACTGACCATCAATAAAAGCAAGTCTGGCCAGCAGCGGGAACACGAAGTGTGAGCACGAGACAGAAACACAGAGTCAAACATTAGCTGACTGAGTGTCCTTTCCTTCTCACAGCATCGGATGTATTGACAGGGATGCTGGGACTGACAGCCGAGCGCGGCATCTGGAGTAAACTGTCGGTGTTCTCGCTGAAGTCCTCTGAGATCTCTTCTCTGTACGAGGTTTACATTCTTCATCCTCAGTATCTGCCTCATCTGTCCAAGTGTAACCGGGTCACAAATTATATATTGTTATAATTACGCAAAATGTGTTCCAAACCCCAAACTGTGGTATACCTGACTTCTTCTTTGGTGCAACCCTATAAATTTGGGGTACCCCTCTGGCTTTTCCCCTTTTTCATAATTCCCCTGTGGGAGAGGTCAGAGTCATTTCTTTTCCAACACCATTATATCTTTACCCAGCCTGATGTTTCTCATTGTGTGTTTTAGTTCATTTTTGTCATCATTACGCCCGTCTTTACAAGATGCTGTGAATAAGTGGCACCTGTGTATGTGTATAGGCACTGCTGATGCTAGCATGAACAGTCTCGTTAGCTTGGAAGTTGTAGTGGGTGGAGCTAACTCTCATCCCAACTGTTTATGTTTGGTTATAGGAGCTGGAGCGGGCTTTTTACCTTTCATTGTCAGACGCAACGCAGGAACACACCGGTTACACGAGGACTAAATTACTAAATGCGGCAAAGTAGTGTGTGAGTGCAATTCCAGGTGTAATTAGTTTCACAGGTGATTTACAAAAGTTTAGCTATTTTCCTTTCTTTGTTCTTTTTTTTCCAGTTTTAAATATCGGCCTAATTTGCAGTAAATTGTGTGTTGCCAGCATTAATAAATCAGATCGCACACTTGACTGAAATATTCTCCTCTCGATATTTTGTGACTAGGACACTAACGTTGGTGATTTTCACCCATGAGATGAATATATATCACTTTGTGCTAATGTTTCCCTCTCAAAAATGGCATTTTTATTCATCTCTCAGTTTACAGCGATGCAGGGAGGCTCGCCTTCACTCGACTCACATGTCCCAGGGACAGGGTGGACCGAAGAACAAGATTTTTACAGTGTTATCCCACGATAGCTTCTTTTTTTAAAACTTTCTACGACCTTGTACAGGGGAGATAAAAGAAGAAGGCTTCTGGAAAGGTGCCTTTAGGAACATTTTTAATGGGATGTTTCTGTTTTTCCAAATTATGATTTTATATTCTGTCACAACTCAGTAGACTCTTTTAAGATTCCACACCCATCTCCATGTGTACAAGTTTTCAGCAGCAGTCTGAGGTGACTCCATTGTCCCGAAACATCATCAGATGCAGTACGAAAAACGTGATGTCAGAGGTCAGGGGACGGTTTGCAAGACAGACGATGCAGCGCGGCATTCTGTCCACACTGTCCTGGCTGAACATTTGGCCTGGTGAACATCGGCACATATCACCCACCCTTCCTCCCCAGTGACACACACACACACACATCCGCACCTCTCTGAATGGGTGAAGCGATGCAGAAAATGGGATGCAGGTTTGTCCCTCTGCAACCTTCCCTTCCCTCATTTAGATGTGTTAACTTATTTCGACTGAACGTTTATTTTACACTCAAATGATGCCGCTGTATCACTCTGTCACACACACAAACTCACACACACACACACAGCTTCCTCTCACACCAAGTTGAGAGCATTTCACGCTCTATATAGGCCGTCGTTATTGGAAATGAAGAAACACCTCTTCGTTTAAAGATGCGGTTTGTCGCCACATCTCATTTCCACTCGGCCTCTGAGTGTGTTTTATCTTCTGCAAGATAAGCAGGATAAAGAAAGCTCTTATCTGCCGAGTGCTAAGTGGATGAGGAGCTTCACTGTACGCCGTGTACGCGCTGTGTACTCAACTGGGTAAAGCGAACAAATAAGTCTGATACCGGCTAAATCTAATACTGCCCCGGGGCGAATTACACCCAGAATGCAATGTAGCAGACGATTCCTACAGACGAGGAGATACGGCGCACTCTGGGCTCAAATGAAGCAGAAAGTTTGGACCAACAGAGGAAAGGGTGAAGGATAGTGTAGTTTCACTCGAACATTTTATTTTGTATTGTGTGTGCGTGTGTGTGTGTGTGTGTGTGTGTGTGTGTGTGTGTGTGTGTGTGTGTGTGTGTAGGTGTGTGTGTGTGTGGGAGAGAGAAAGGTGGTGCTGCTCCTGATGAAAGCCTGAACAGTAAATCACAGTGACACACTGTCGACGCAGCAGCGGCCTCATTACAGCTCTGTTTATAACGGCTTCTCAACGAGAACCGTATTATATGATAAAAGTCTGAAGGTTCAGAACACCTTTTTGTTTCAAATCTTACTTATTCTAAGATCAGCGTTGTCCAGGCCAAGTTTTCACACTGATAATCAGCAAAATAAACTCAATATGCAACAATTAAAGCAGCTCAGGAAAGAGCCAAACAGAGACAAGAGAACGTTGAATCGGTGACAGATAATCATAACCCTGCAACCCTCGTTTTTCCCGATCTGTTTAAGAAAAAGCTCTGAGGACGTAGCGCTAATTTTACAGTGGAAATTGAACACACAATCAGGGAGGCTTGTTAGAATTTGTCTGAGGCATAAAGTCTTTATCAGGAAGAAATTCGGGCCTGCTGACGGTGCCTGATGAGCCAGAGTTCAAACAGAAACTAAAGCGGACCAAAAACAGATGTTCACCTAGATTAATAAAAATCTCCTCCATCGAAGCAGATTTCTTCTTTTATTTTTAGCAGCGTTTCAGACATGCAGTGCTCTCACCTCTCATTCATTTTGAATGGGGTGAAGTCACGAGTTTCCAAACTGAATGGTGGATTTGTTGCTTTCGCCTCACATGTACTGAAAGATTAAAAGAAACATAGCTTTTCAAGTGCCAGCAAATCAAATCACATCAGCCCCGCTGCCGGTCAGTCAAATCGTGCCATCCAGACAGAGCGAGGCTGATCTTTGTGCCTTGTATGTGATTGGTTGTTGCTGCTATGATGATTGTGCTTGCAAAGATATCCTCCCAATCATGATGCACTGAGACGTGTCAATGCTAATTTCAGTCCAACGCATATCTTCTTAACTATCATTAAAAGAGTTTCTCACATTGCTTTGCAGCTGATGGTTCGTTGCCTGGACAGTCCAGGCTCCTGTTGCATAGATAAACCTTTAAATTATTCATATCCCCTCATGTCAGTGGGATTCCTCACTCTTTAACACCACAAAGTCGCCCGCTTTACATCACTAACAGTCTTTTGTTGCTGCTGAATTTCACTCACATTTAACGATCTCCGATGGCTTACCTAAGAGCCTTGTTGTTTAGAAACCCCCACACGGATCCCATCTTCACAGAGACTATGGGATTAGGATTGGCTGTCCATCAAAACATTACATTACACTGAATTTAAAGTTAAGAATAAATCCTGCAGTAAAAACACAGCTCAACAGTATATAAACGTAGACCAATCAGATCCATTTTTCTCTTCTTCTCAGGTGTCTTTAAACAGCTCTGCCTGTGGCAGCCATGTTGTGAGTCATCATCGTCAACAGCAGCAGCAGCAGCTGATCGAGTCCCCGAACACGGATCTGCCGGCGTTCACGCTTAGTTCAGGTTCCATTTGATCGGTTTGGACAAGTGCTCTGGGAGAGCCTGTGTACCTGCTGCTGCCGTGTCATTTCCTGTATCAGCTCAAACACACACACGCAGGCGTGCACGCACAGACACATGCGCGCACACAGCCTCTAATGGACCCGTCAGCACGGTCAACATTGCAGGAGGCAGACACAGCTTCAAGCCAGATGTTCAGACGGATGGAGCAGTGTGAGATTCAAGATGCTGCTGCGAGGACACCGAGGGCGCCCTCATCCTACTCGACCGATCTAATTGGCTGGCACCGACCAGAGCCAGGTTGTCAGAGTCACCTCCATGCTTGTTAGATATGGAGATTTACAGGAAGTGGGGACCGAGGGAGGGGAATTATTTGAAATGTACTTTGTGTTTTTAACCTTAGAGCAGGGTGATGTGTGGGGATGAAATCTCTGTGTGGAGCGAGCGCGCCAAACACACAAATAAAGGAAAAACCAAAACAAACACACAGAAAAAGAAATGAAAGCCTGACATTAAAAAAGCCTTGAAAAAGTATTTTCACACGGAATTTCAGATCTGTGCTCTATGAACATTCTAGGTAAACGTCGAGTTTCCAAAGCTAATGACTCTTCTGCATTCAAGTTTATGTTTATAAATTTTGCTTTTATGATACATTAAAGGTCTTTTAAGGACATTGAATCCATCTAAACCGTCGGTCAATGCAATGTTTTGTGGTGTTTTTAAATGACTCCATAAAAGAAAGCAAAGAAAATTGAGTGAAAGTACTAAAAGACCGTCAGCATGTTTACTTGGCTGTGGAATTATTTAGTCAAAGCTCACAAAAACATGAATTAAAGGTTCATTTTTGACCTTGAAAGCTGGAGTTGACAAAACAACCAACCTAAGACCCATACTCTGCATTTTCCAGGGGTTTCAGAGGAAAACTGCAGTTTCAAAAGTACATGTGATGAGTGAGGTCACAGAGGCCAACCACAAGTTAGCCCTGCCTACATGCACGTCCTGTTATAGTCACGCGAAGCCGACTCTGACCTACAATCAGAACGCAAACAGTCGACCCCTGCTGGCCATCAGACAGAATGCAGGTTTAAGGCTTTTCTGACATGGTGTATAAAACATGAGCTTCAGCTTCATATTTTAAGAAAGAGTTGTGGCACTCTGACAACCCTGACGTGGAAACTGAGAATTCCTCATCAACAAATATGGTGGTACAAGCATAACTCTGAGGTGGGAAAAGGGTTTTAAAAATGTATTTCGGGGCAAAGTCAGCAAACCTTTGTAACAAAGACTGAAGACTTTTCTTTGGGCTGAGTTGTTCTGAGCAGCTTTTGAAACATCTCCAGTGCAGATGCACTGTGCAAAAAACTGAACTCTGTCAGTTACATAGAATAATATGCAGGTAAAAACATAACAGCACAATATTCTTAGTCATCCATTTAAACAACGTGTCAGTGTACCTGCATAGCAGCTGTTCCAGATGAAATCTAAACTGTAACAGCCTGTCAAGCTCGTAATTTCATCACACTACCAGCATCTAACACAATCTTTGATGCTTAAAAAATATGATTTCAGAGTTTGGACCTAATCATTTGGTAGTTTAGTAATAAAATCTTTAAAATCCCACTGCTGTCAGCCAACGTGGTGATTATAATGGATGGCAGATGGTGAGCGGTGCAGGCGTACTGGTCTGGTTCAGGCGTAGTTTAGCCAACATCTCTCATATTCGGCACTGGAGCTGAGAGCTGCTTCTGCTTCACCCTTCTCTGTTTCCATTACAGTTGGTTTGTAGATTTGAAGCCTTCGCCATTGTAATCCTGTGCTGTGCCGACTTTAGCGACACAGCCAAAAAATTCCTCTATTTCAGGCCCTCTCCGACTGATTATTTGGATTGCCGACTTTAGCGAGGAAGTCTATAATTTTATGATCAAAGAGTTTTTCCCTTCGAAAGACTCGTGGCCTCTCACCCAGTGCATGCTGGGAAAGAACTATCCTCGGATGGATTTAAATGCAAAATCATTTTGTATAATGTTTCTAAATGCATCAATTAAACAATCAATTAAAATAAAGAGCTGAAAAATCCATGATTACCTCCAGCCTCTGTCCTCCTGCCCACATTAACGCTGTTTTATGAAGCTCTGCGTGAAGCCTCAGTTCAGTCAGGAGGCACGTTATAATTTGACATCGGCGACGAGAGTGAGTGAAAGACATGGTGGAGGCTGTTAAAGAAAAACCCTCACTGTCATGTGCATGAAATGACGGGGCGGGATAATGAAGGGACTTTTATGCAAAGCGGAGGGTGTCGCGGCGAAAGGCTTGTGCTCGCTCATCTCTGCAAAGCTATAATGATGCATGAAGGGCCCCTTCATGTTTATGACATGATTGTGAGTGATTTATTGGCACCCCATGGTAATTAACATCAGATTATCTTCTCTGGGAAGCTGTGAAGTCTCACTTCGCTACTGCTGCCATGGCAGGAAGTTCACCGCTGGCAGTTAACAATACAGACAGGAGCGTCTGGAGGGCTCCATTAGCACCTAGCCATATGTTAAACAGCAGCAGTTTTAGGTGCCACTGTATCAGCTCTTATCTCAGTGAACTGTTATCAGCCATTATTCAACCAGGCAGCACCATAAAATTCACGGTTTTTCACTAAAATCTGCTCGCGGGGCTGCTGACTGAGCTCCAAAGATGCATCTGTCTGACAAAAGAAAAAAAAGCTTTTAGGCTCAGCCTGAAAGATTCAGATTTATTAACCCTAAACTCATCATTTGTGCTCTACTCAGAGCTTGAATCGGACTGAATAAGTTCTTAGTTGCTCCACATTGTGGGACTATTGTTGTAGGATCTATTGTTTGGATTTGGTGCTATATAAATAAAATGAAAACAAATTTCAGTGGACTGAAGGGGGCTTAACTTGGGACATGCTGGTCACTCTGTTCTACTGCCAGTTACATTTTGCTGGTGTGTCCCTGTAATGCCATTTAGCCAATGGTGAATCATTTGTATGTTGATGGGAGTCGTCTCATCCACCATGTCACAATTCATCAAAGATGAAAATTCATAACTTTCAGTCAACTCAAATGAACACCTATGGATGGACAGTGTTCTCCATCACCTTTAAAACACCGAATTAGAAAATATCTTCGGAATTTTGAGTTTCAGAAACTTGGAGAATCAGCGCCAGCATACAGTCGGACCGGCTGTGCATCAGTACATCCAATAAATAATTTGTAAACTTACGTGGGAGCACGTGCACGGTTAGTTGTTTCTGAAATAACGAATTCAGAGTTCCGTTCTTTAAAGTACAACATGTGAGTGAGTACAACAGAAAGGGACTAGTTTGTGATCTTTCATCATTTTATGCAAGCCTAAATCTTCCTCGTTCTTTTTCTCTGGCATGCCCAATTATCTGTGGGCAGCAATGAGTTACCATCTCAGTTCAAGTGAATAATATACATAAAGGGATTAGTGGGCTTGTGTTTGTGACAAAAGAAGGAAGTGTTGGGAACTACACTCTAACTACATGAAGTCTTTCTGAGTTACTTGGGCAAAAACTAATTATTGATGAGATCTGACACAACTGAAGAGTCCAAATATGTCAGTATGATTTCCGAATAATGACAACTCTGAAGTGGATTTGAAAAACCAACCCGTTCTCATCACAGGGCTTCAAAAATGTCTGACATTTCAAAGATGCACACAGGAGGCCCTTTGCCATCAGTCTCCATGAACCAGTGGCTGCAGGCGGACGAGACAGGAAGTGAGAGTGGTTTAAATTACAGGACTGTCAACCAACTGTTTGCTTGTTTTATTTCTGCACTTTGGTTTTTACTTGTTATTAATTTTCATTGTGTTATTATTTGACCTGGTTTAAGCATCAGAGCTGCTTGGTTAGGATTAGGAACACATTGTGGTTTGAGTTGAAACGTGCCTGTTCACATCATCAAATACATATGTTGAAAATGATGCTCAAGGATTCCCAGAGCATAAAATGTGACGATGAGAGCTCCTCACCAAGAGTCTGTCACTAGTGGGAGTGCTGCAGGTCTTTTTGTTGCTGTCTGTTTGCAGAGAAATGTAGGAACTCAAACACTGTGACTACTTGTGTGCAGTTTTCCAAATTCCTGAAGTGTCGAGCCTGATGCCAGTGACTCTGTGTGCAGGCTCAATCCTGACTAGATGAAAAGTTGACCTGAACAGGGAAGATGGTGACAGCGATGTTAGTAACAAAGAGAACGACGCATAAAAGCTTCACCAGACACCTAAAAAGCAAAAACAAGGCTGCCGTGGATAGTTTTTGTTGTTTTTAACATTTATTTTCCTTTTTTCAAACAAGCTCTTTGTGACTTGTGACTTCTGTCTACTTGCAACAGGGGTGAGTTAAAGAATGTGCTCCAGCACAAACATAATAAGAGTAGCCTTCAGTACTGCACTGCATCATATTGTTCACATGGCATCCTGGTGACAGCACACAGCCAGTCTGCTGGTCTCCAAAGCTCTGTGCAAGACTTTTATCCACCGCTGCACTGCTGGGTGCTTAAGAACAGACTCACTATTGCTGTGACCAGCGTGTGAAGGCGCTACACCAAACAACTCCACATCCAAAGCTCAGAGATGACTTCAGCTTTGACGAGTATTTCATGCTCAGGAACAGACGACGGGCTAGAAATACTTACTCTTAGTGTGGCAGGGAGTATTGTTGTATTCTGTAACCTCGTTTGATTTTCACCGCATACTTTTAAATAACCTGTGACCTCGATAACTGAGGCTCTACAAACACTTTTAAAATGGTGATCAAGGCATGAATAATATTTCCATTTGATAGAGACGAGGCGCAGCCATAAAAACACGGCGTCTCGGGTTTGAATATTCAGTGTGAACGCCGTACAACTTCAATGAAGTGTTGGGCTGTGATCGATCTGTCAGAGCAGCTGGGGAAACAGTTCGGTTTCTCTTAACATTAACCAAGCCTGGTTCACTCTGTGGTCTCTCACCACCATTTTATTTTATGCAGTAAAGAAAATGTAAAGCAATATCACCACTGCCTGCGATATATGTAGTGTATCACCCACATGCACATCATTTATTCAGCAGACCATCAAATCTTCCTCTGCTACAAGGATGAACCACTGAAGAACGAAGCATTGTAAATGTGCAAAATCCTGAACAGACAATACAGCAAAGACCTCGGCATTAGCGCAGCGGTAGCATTTTAAGCAGAGCTACAGTACGTCTCTTTTTCAAACCTTTAAAAAGGTAGCAGGAAGCGCGTTGCAGGACTCCTAAAATAAGAATTCCTAAAACCTGGGCTCCGACTCTGTTGGGAGTCACTGCTCTAACTGCAAGAAACCTGATGAAGTTCACAGTTTTCCCAGCAAACAAACTCCTCCTGACGTCTCCGCACCCCAAGCTGGAGCAGCTCTCTCTGCCGATCCATCAGCCAGCACCCTGCCCCCTCCCTCCTCCGCTGTGACTTTCCAGCATTCATCACAAGCTGTCCAGCTGCTTAGATCATCCTCAGTCGGCAGTCGCTCGGTCCGCATTATGCAAAATGTCAGCGGGCGAGTGGCGTGTAAAACCACAAAACAACATCAGTCAGTCTCAGGGAAAGAAGCAAACAGAGGATGGAGAGACCCTTCGGTCTTCACGCCTCTGCATCTTGAAAGTTTCCACTTTTCTGTTTCCCTGAAAGGAATAGTGGGCTGGGAAGCAGGCCTCTCAATATTTAAGGTGAAGTATAGGAAATGTAAAAGGCTTTGGAGTGTGTTTGATTCATTATTCAGCGTTAGCCTATTCTCTCCCTCTCTCTCTTTCTTGTGCTGTGTGCAAGAGATAACAGCTCGGCTCCATGCTTTAATTCTTTTGCATAGCAGATTAGAATAGGAAAAAAAAAGGGGGGGGGGGGGGCACACAATCCGGGGGAATATGCGATGACTTTTTTTCAAATTTTTTCACCCACTGCTTCTTCTTAGTCCTGTCTGATAAAAACAAAAAAGGAAGACTCGTGACGATGCCAAAGAGGAGCTGCCCTCTTGCACATCTTGCACATCGTTGTCCTGATGTGAAGTCATTCTGTTCTCCCACTGGTTCCCGGCAAGTTTTCTTTTTTTTTCTTTAATATTTTCTTGACATTTACAGCGAAGACAAGAAAGTGAGGAAGGTGGTTAGTTATCGCCCAGAGCTCCTCTCAGAGAAACGGGCCTGGAGACGGGCGCGAGAATAGGACGCGGCAGATGAAAGGCTGCCGCTTTGATAGCAACTGAAAGAGACACGGAAAAGACGCAATAATGCTGGAATCACACGAATCTCACCATCACTGTCACCATCATCATCCTCGGTTCAGTTCGACTGCTGATCAGCCCGCTCTTTGGGGGTGTGCAGCAGCACAGCGAGATCTCCTCTCACAACTCGCACTCACAATCCAACGCATAATTGGCTTCCTGGATTGACTTCAACTGCTGGGGGAAATCTTTGACAAAACCATACATAAATAAATCCATTTTCCTGTGTTTTCTCTTCCCCTGGCTGCCTGCAGAAAAGGCCTCGTTATATATGCAAATGAGATTCTCCTCCTCTCTCAGTCATCCCCTCGAGCCAAACGCCTTACTGGCTCCCGCCCATGCAAATGCAGGCCAGGGCAGAGGATCCGCTTACAAAGAAGATACTATAAGAGAGAGAGAGAGAAGGCCAGGATAGAGGCCAAAGAGAACGAATCCAGGGAAGTGACTGAAGGAGAGAAACCAGAATGAAATAGCAGAGAGGAGATGTATGAAGGAGTGAGTGTGTGTGTGTTTGTGTAGGTGGTTCTCTGAAGGAGATGAGTGACAGAAGAGGGTGAGGGAGGCCAAGCCACAGAGAGAGAGAGGTGAACTAAGCGCAACTAAGTAGACTCTGTTTGCATTATAGACACACATCTGCACAACATATGACCATATTTTCACCAAGCATTAACAGACAGTATAGGCCTAGATGTCTTATCTGCGGATGAAAAAAAAAACCTTACAGTAAAGACGACCTATACAGATGTGCTGTACAGATGTGCTGTATGCGTAATTCAGCACATATTTTCACATTCATTTGTGTAAATAAACCTGAGATATCATCTCCTGTTGATGAATTCTCCTTTAAGATGAAAATTGTAAAGGTCACCAGAAAGCTGCTTTGAAAGGTGCATTGTCTTTCATCCCAGCAGCCCTGCTGCAGCCTGCTTCTATAAAACACACGCTCATATCGTTTAGTGTGTATAGTGGATTCATATCTTGCTGCCAGATAAAGCCATTTGTGGCTTGTGACGAAAACTGTTGGGTCACATGAAATCAAGCAGCAGCTCATGGTCTAAACATTGTTTATCTCAAACACACTGTCCTTTTTAAGGTTTGCTGTAATTTCTGTGGTTGCCTGATCAGCCATGACTGCAAAGCAGAAATAAAATCTCTGACTTTTGCAGAAAATATTCATGCACATTTGTGAGAGTGGCAGCCGGCTTCTCCCCCTGCTGCTGTCACCTCCCACTGCAGCATGTCTGTTGTTGTGTTAGGGCTGGTGGAAACAACAGAAATGGCTGCGCGAACTGCTCACTTTCTAAAAACATCGCTTATCTCAAGCCGCCGATTAGAGAAGCAATTTAAACCCATATAACCCAAAATCTGAGACACAATGATTATATTGCAATATGGGCATTTTTTGTAATTATTAGTATTATTAATATTATTTTGTTAATTGCAGTCCTAAAGACAAAGTAAGCTTTATTTTTGGCCAGAAAAGGTTCAAGAGGTTCAAATTTAATCTTGTTTAAAGAAGCTTAAAGAAGTAAGTATGTACTTAGGAGGCCCTTGAGCAAGGCACCAAATCACCATGTTTAGCAACCAAAGTCCAGCGCAGCTCCAGAAGCCTCCACACTTAGCAAATGGATCTACAGACCTTCCCTAATTAGCAGCGACACAGTCTGAGGGCGTTGGCGCGTCCTGCCCTCCATATCGAGGGGAAGAGTCCCGGCGGGTTGCCGGCATCCCGCCTGTGAGATGAGGACGCTGCACGGTGGCCCTTAGAGGCCCCGCCACTGAGCGCCAAAAAGAGCGGACACGCAGTCCTTGTTAAGGTTACAGATTCTGCTGGTGACACACAGATGACAAGGACAATTTACCGCATGGCTGCGTCTCCTCGTCTTTGAGCAGAATGAAAGCACACACACACACACACACACACACACACACACACACACACTCTCACACATACACAGTGCAAATTAAGTCTAATAAGAGAAGATGAAACTTTGTGATCCCTGTGGGGAAATTAGGAGGTCGCAGAGGCAGAAAAGAGAGGATACACAAAAGGAGAAAAATTAGGAGCAGAGCAACTGGGAATAATAATGGACGACTGGGATACTGTACGCTGTAGCCTGCTACTGTGGGATCCTTAAAGAGCAGGAAACCAGGAGTACAAAAGTGCAAAGTTAAGGTTGCTGCTTATTTTCTCAATTAATCCATGTCTCGACTATGAAATGTTAAAAAAACAGAAAAAGGTGGTAAAAACCAAAAGAATCATTTCATAATGACATCAAACTGAGAAAAGAAGACATCCAAAAAGCTGGAACCAGCACATGTGACATCTTTGTTATAAAAAGGAGACAAGGAATGGACTGAATTTTCTGCCAAAGACTAATCAATAATTGCTAAGACAGAAAATCGCTGTATCCTCCAAATAATACACAGAAGAAAGGAGCACAATTTAGAGCAAAGGGGATACAAAGCAAACACATCACAAGACCAGGTGCTGTAGACTGTGATTAGTCCGGTCACAATCGTAGAGCAATGCAGAATATTTGTAACAGAACCCAGCAAGGAAGAGAAAAAAATATGTTTGGATAGGATAGAGCGAGAAGAACAACAGCTCACATGTACATGTATGTATCTCACCTGACCCCATGACCTTAAAGCACAAACTGATTCAGTGTAAAACAGGCTAAAATAGAAATGCAAGAGTATTTATTACTGGCCTGCTCCTCACTTTGCCATGCTCTTCTGGCAAACGTTCACGTGGATGTTAGTTTGACATCAACTTGAACTTTGTCATGAGGGAGTGTGCTGGTTTGGAGCAAAGGCATTCCCCCAGCAGGACCGTGTGCAGCACCGTGCTACAAAAGCTGCCAGCAGTGGTTCAAAAGAACATGAAGAAGAGCTCAAAGTGTTGATCCAGCCTCCAACCCACCCAGATCCAACTGAGCATCCAAGACAAGCTCAGTCCACGAAACCCACAGGACCATCTGCTGCACCGTGAAATCTGAACAGTTTGATTTGATTTTTTAAATTTCAAACATTTTGAAATGACGTGAGGGAAGATTAATTAGTTTCTGGACAGGAACACTGGTTTAACCAATTGAACACTGACTGGGAGCCATTAATTACTACAGGAGTCTTAATCAGGTACTAGCTAAACCAGAACACTGGGAGCCTCACTGCAGTACAGCCACATGAACGCAACATAAGTGACATTACCATCTCAAAACATTACGAGTTGTATACACAGGTTCACTCCTCAGAGTACAGAGACCTCCAAAAGCTAAGACTGAATAAGCTAAATACCCTAGAAAGCTATTTTTTTACATGCTTACCACAAGGGGTCGCCACAGTGGGCAGCTCTACATGTTTGATTTGACAGATTTTTCTGCTGGTAACCTTCCAGGATCAAACCAGGGATCTCTCACGTGTCATTATTGGGTGCAAAACATCACAGCACGCAAATGTGCCACATTCTTCCTCCAATAGGTCATAGCTGCTCTGGTGGCTCAAGGAGGTCCTACACAATGTTAAGCACGAGTTTTAATGTTATGCCTTAATAGTCTGTAGATTCTCTTTTAAAATGGGGCTGCAGATGCTTTATTATAAGCATATTGCATTGTAATAGCATAAATAAGGCAAAGAGCCAGGAGAAGGTCCTTTAAAAAAGTCCCTTCCTTCAAACAATATCCTTAAAACAGCCTAACACGCATCTATTTGAGTAAGTAGGGTTACTCAAACAAATGTTACTGGGGCTGTTTTCAGCTGCATTTTAATTCACATTTGTTGCTCTAGCGAGTACGGGGTGTGTATAACAGCGTGTGTTTATGCTAATGAAGGAACATGCCACCCAGTGCCAAACTGCGGCTCACTAATGTGCTTTTAATAGTTTAATCCCACAGAGTGGAGCCCAGTGACTTATGGATTATGATGTATTAGGAAATGTATACAGATAATATTAAATCATTGCATACGTGATATCGCACTCACGTGGGCATATTTTTATGCTTTTGTTTATTTTATTTATCTGAAAAACCTCCTTTACACACATACACTCACACACCAACCGTACAACCCTCAGGACCTCAACTCATCCAGCAGGGGTCAGAGGTCAACAGGAAATGGACAGGAAGTGGACCGTGGAGGACTGTGCTGGTGTCTGACCGCTATAACTGGAGCAGAAGAAGATCTCCCCCCTGGACACACACACACACACGCACGCACACAGTCATGCAGCAGACACACAGTCATGTCCCCTAACCCTTTCCCCTTTCTTCACAAAACTACACACAGAAACATTTTAATGCATGTATACACTCATGCACATCTCCTCAAACCATCCCACACACACATAAACACAGTGGGGTGATATAATGTGATGTGAAAGCTGGCCTGCCTGCGTGCCGTTTGCAGTCCATCACACACTTTCTCTCCCTTCGTTTTGCCTCACAGGCTCAACCACACCCATTAATGCACCAATCAGATGCTTCGGGTTATACAAAGTTAATACCAGCCTGAATTTACACCAAAGGCACGGCTCAGCTGTCCTCTTACACGACAGACGTAAATCACACAAAAGCAGCTAAACAAATGTAAAACATTTTTGAAACATGAAGTTCAGGCAGGTTTCATCCCCTGTTGTTTCCTTTACAGCTTATCTACTGTCTTGTGAATGGGCAGCGTGTGTGTGTTTGGCATTATAAACATCACAAGTAATGCCTTGTCCTCAAACTTTGTGAGCATGAGTGTGTGTGTGTGGGAGTGTGCTCTGCATTAGAAGCACCGGTAGCACCACTGACCCGTGTTCGCCTCAGTGTGTTTTTATCTCTGCCTGTGTGACCCGAATTGTAAATACAGCATCCTCCGCTAAGCTGCGCATTTTGGTGTGTGTATGTGTGTGCGCATATTGGCCTGTGTGCTGTGAATTATGAGCAGCAGCCACAACCTGACCTGGTCTGTGCATGGGCTGTATGACTTCGGATCTTGCATATCAATGCGCAAGTTATCTCCGGAATACGTGCGCGTGTGATTTTTCTTTGCGTGTGCGTGTGAGCCATGCCAAGAGGTTAATTGAGGGGAGGGCCTCTAAACTGTTGCCCAGGGAAACGCACTCTCATCCATCACCTCATTGACTATTCAGCACCAGGCTCTGAACAAACAAACTAATGCCGAATCCTCTCTGAGCTCAAGGGCGGAGGTGGGGAGGAGCGGACCCGCGGTGGGTCGCTATGCCCGTCGTCGGAGGCTCCTGGCTGGGCTGCTGGGGAGGCTACAGCCCCCTGCTCCCCGACCTGCTGGAGCTCAGACAACAGGCTAATCCTTACAGCACACAGAGGAGCCACTAATAGGAGAGGATTAAACCAACAAATACACCCACTCCCTCTGCTTCTCCTCCTCTTCCTTCTTCATTCCTCCTCCTCTGCAACTTCCTAAGTTCTTTTTCCCTGTTTTTTAATTAATGTTTTTATATATCGATAGATAGTTAGATTTAATATAAGGACTGTAAGTTAGCAGGCTAGTAAGACTTGTGTTCATGTGTATACTGTATATTGTGTGTGTGTAGGTGTACGTGTGTGTGTGCACGCGTTGGGGAGTGGATTATCCAGGTTCCAGGACTCGGCGTTCACCGGCAGCAGAGCGGAAAGCTTTAATGAGAAGTCACTATTTACTGAGGACAGAATGGGACACACACGCAACACAGAGACTTTACTGTAAATACTCACACACACACACACACACACACACACGAGAACCGTATAATACTACACAGTCCAGTACACATACGATGATGCACTGCTTCACACACACACTAACCAGTGCAGTAATGGGATTTGGAAGGTTTTCTCTATAAACCAGTCTGCCCTCTTTCTCCTCATTAAGGTACACACCGCACACGTACACACAGCTCAGACACTGAAGCACTGCTGGCTCAATGCTGCTGCAGACTTCTGGGCTCAGTAATTATTTGGAATCTCTGTATCTTTGTCTTCTTTTGTTTGTGTGTACCTGTAGGTGTGTGTCTGTGTGTGTGTGTGCTGGCTTGCTGCTAACAGAAACAGTCTGGTTGAGCTTTGAAAGAATGTAGCAGACGATACTTTACAGTCTCAGAAGTTCTTCATCCACAAACTCAGTCGAAGAATTTTTTTTTATTAGAAATGGGTTTGAAATCGTGACCTCGGTTCGATCCAATCAAATCTTGTTTTTGGCATCCAAAACAAGGAACATTACTGCCAAAGCAACATGATTTATATCTGCATTACCATAAAAACTGTCTCAACATGAAGACGCAATACGGGTGATTTAGGCCTGAGAATGTTGCCCTCTTCAGGCAAGGAAAGTATAAATTGCTTCTAAATGTATAAGGCAGGTTCACATTATGTTATACCGTTAATGACCTTTAGGTCCAGCTGTATTTAGCAGCCATGTCCCGTTTATGGCACAATGCCACAATTTGACATTACGGAGCATCATGATTTAAAAGGTGTTAAATCATTTTAAATCATTTCCTACCAGAGCAACAAAACAGCTCCTGCTGTTAAAAAAAAGGGCGATGTAAAACTTTAGCTGCTTCCCTTTTCTGTCATTACAATGTGATGCATGATATACCCACCTGATGACTTCAATAAATACAAATGGTTCCAGATTCAAGATATAATAATACGATATAAAATAAAAATGATGTCATCTATGCAAACTGATCAAAGGCTCCAAAGACTGGTGCTTCAGTCAGCTATTGCACAGAAGTGATCTCATGGATGAATTTTCACATCCAATCAACATATTTGTACAACAACAACAAGACGAAGGTGGAGTTTTTTTTTTAAATTTAAGGCTAACCAAGACAAAGTAATGGAATCACACCAGCCACGCCACCAATATCATTTAAAAAGGTGAGAAGGAATAAAGTGGATAACAGCCACAGGCCCATTTATTATGTTTAAAATCAACACAATCATTTTGATCTGAACTACACACCAGTGAAGTGTTGCTGCGTCTCACTGAGGACCAAATGTGTCCACAGTCAGACATATAAACACCGGCCAAAGCACTCAGCCTTTGTGATCATTCCTGCCACAGTGGGTGTCTCCAGGAAGACATTTTGCCACGATGAAACGCAGCGTGGTGTCAGTTAACAGGTTACAGATGGTTATTAATTTATACTGTATGTGGAGTAAGAAGGATAGCACTTATTTGTGGTATGTAATGCGTGGTAGAGCGTATGAGATGAAGTAAATTAAACTCGTAGTTTTGCTTTGGGCAATAAATTTTTTTTCTGTCATTGAAATGTGGAAATGTGAGGAAAAACTACTTCCTGCCACGAGGAATATTTGTCTCAGAGGAGGAAGTACATCTCAGTGTTTCCCAGCTGCCCTCTCCACTCAGACTCGCAGTGCTCTCTGGGCGCTCGTGTCTCTTTATAAGGTCCATTTTCTCCAGCCTGTTTGAGCTCAGTGAGTCTGTGTATGGTTAATAAACTCTCTGTTCTGGGTTATTTTCAGATTCTCTGTGTGGAAACAGCAGAGCAGGGCCTCACATTCTGCAAAGTGCTAATTTCTCATCCACAGCTAACACCTGAAAACAGTGCATAAATATATTAACCCTGCATGCAAACACTGTGATGACCTTTTGTCTTGCAACATAATCCTTACATTAGTCCTGCCTCAGACCTCACCAAACCCAAGTGAACCTTAACTCTAAAGGCCGTCACACACAAAACGTGTTTTTCCTCCCCACTGTCACCAACTAGTTTGCTAGGGTTTGTTCTCTAATGGTGTGTTTATCGAAGAATCAAAAGTGAATGTTGATTTAAAATCATACTCTATGAATAAAACTGAAGGGAAATTGCAAAGTGGCTCACAAACACTGCCTACATGCACAGCTGAATCCATGCTTGCAGAGCTCATGACTTTTTTAGACTTTTCCTTTGCGATTCTGCACCAACACACACATAAACACACGTATACACACACACACACACACAGTTTTGCTTCCGTCACTTCAGAGGACTTAACGCTGCCCTTAGCCATAACTACTGCTTGTTTAAACTTAGCCTTCATTTTAACTATTGTAAACAAGAGTGATTGAGTTATGGGATCTTTACATTTTCGTCCTCAGAAGGAAGACGGGTCCCCACAAGATGTGTAATCCGAGCAGACGCTTGCAATACATGCGAGCAGAGTAATCATAGCAAATTGACGGATGACTGCACCGCCACTTTTTATCTGTTTCTGCACGTACAGACATGAACACGCTCATGTGTCTTGGTCTCTAAAAACTCCCTCTCCCACCCTTCATCTCCCTCTCCCTCCATCCTCTCCTGTCCAGAGAGTTAGATGGTGATTAGCGTTGGGATTCTGGGACTCTGGCCTCAGTTTTCATTAACAGCCATAAACACAGTTCTGCTGCACCACCGAGACCAACCGCAGGCTTTGAGTGTGTGTGTGTGTGTGTGTGTACATCTGAGGAAGCTTTGTCGGTGCTTTGATGAGAGAGAGAGAGAGAGAGAGAGAGAGAGAGAGAGAGAGAGAGAGAGAGGTGTTGTTTATCATGGCAGTAATTAAGGCTGCTGTTCGGCTTTAATTAAAATATAACAGCGGCACCAAGTATGGACTGGTTCTCACACGCACACAAAAAAACCACGCACGGCATCTTTAGCAGTTTATTTACCACAAAAGATAAGGTAAGACGACCCCACTCTTAAAGACTTCCAGGGCGACACACACACATGCACGCCGCTATCAGCCACACATAATTGGATCTGATCCAAAAGCGACTTGTGACATCTCCTTGATCCTCTCACTTGAACCCAAACACACCTCGAGCTTCACTTTGGTCCATGTTCTCTCTGACTTTTTAATGGTCTGTTCCAAACTCTACAAGCTTATTCATATTTATTTATTAAGGCAGCGTGTCCTCTCTCTGGTGGGACGGTAAACTGATTAATCCTGGTCTTTTTCACATGCTCGACTTGCAAGATTACAAGCCTCGGTCGTCGAGGTAAAAAAAAAGAAAAGAAAAAAGAGAGAGAGTGGCTCGTGCAAAGCGGCAGATCTTGGGTGCACGTGCGATTCTGGTTTGTGTGAGTTCGCTGGTGCTACATTCAAAGGTGCAGTGAAGATTCATTTTGCTCTCAGCTAGTCAGATTACTGGATGGAAACAGCTGAGCCAATCACAGGCCAGTATACCAGCAGTAGCTCAACAAATGGTGAGAGTCTACAGAGAGATAACGTGGCTTTTCCAGCTGAGTGTGTCGAAAGGCCAAACCACATATGGTTGTCACTTTTGGTTGGCTAGATAATTATGTAAATTTTAGCTCCTGTTATGTAATAACTGAGGGAGAACATGCGCTGATGCTCTTTTGTACAGAACCAGCCACAGAAACCATCATGCATGTGGAATACATGGAATATGTAATATTTACAGCTTCATCGAGCTTTTATAGCTGAGGCTTATTCATGGTGTAAAGTTCTTCAGACACCGGACGCGTAAAGTTTGCGTTTTAAATATATTTCGGACTCACATATTCTTAATGCAGCCAAATTTCACAGGACGACCTTGCAGTGCTTATTTTTTCTGACCAAGTTAGATTTTTGTTTGCAAATAACCAGATCTGACCAATCAGACCACAGCATTTGGGAACAAGTGCACTGATGATGGAAATCCTATTTGACCTCAGACACACAGCTAGGTGCTGCTCGAGGTTATTTACTTTCTGAAATGATTTCTCTGCTTCCTCAGCTCAAACTGCCCCACCGACATCCTGAAATACGGACGAAAGCGGCCGTGAAACAGCTTCAACTCCTGAAAATCTCCCTGCCGCTGCCTTCTCCTGAGAACTGGGTGTATCCAGAGATTCAGTTTCTAGCTATTCTTCTTTAGAAACATCAGGACAAGCTTCATGTCGACTCTAGTTCTTTTTTTTTTTTGCAGTGCATTTTTTTGGTGCATATGTACGTTACAGGACAAATTCAGATCTGAAAAATTCTGAATTTCCTGTCATTTTGTTCACAATGTGCTCGGTGTGTAAAACCGGTGAGAAGCAAAGCTCCACAGTACATGAGAAAAATATACAAATGTTTGAGACTCCCGACGTATTTTTACATGTACTGTTTTCCAAAAACGTCCAGTTTTCAGCTTTATTTACTTTATTGGCTTCTATTGGTATATAAAAACATGTCTATTTACTAACTAATTATATTCAGTTCTGTGCTGAAAATGATTCATTCCAATCTAATATAATATGAGTGTGACCTGTAAGGAAAGTGCAGTTTGTCCTCATCCAGACGTGAAACTTTAGTTCTATTTTAAATCACCAAAACAGCCACCTTCAGGTGTTTTATAAAGAGCCTACAGTAACATAAGACTGGTGCAAAACTGCCTTCATGTTCAGGGAAAGACATTTAAAAAATATAATATGAATCTTTTCATGGCATCTGTTTGATCTAAAACAGGGAAAAAACTATTTTGCACGTTTTGCATACCATGGAAAGTCAGACCAAAAACTCGTGGATGTCAGTGACCTGTGCAAAGGTGTGGACGGCTTACGGCTGATAAATCAACTGCTTGTCATTCTTTTTTCTGACCTGAGCTGAAGGTAAACAGGACCTACGATAGGTGGACCAGAGTTCAGGAGATCAGTGACCCCACTCGGGTTCAAATCTCTGGATTCTCAAGAGGTTAAAGTCAGCTAGAATACTCAACTGTGCACCCACAGGCACAGTATAGCTGATAGAAATTTAGTCACATAGTCCAAGTGACAGCAGCTCACGTATATGGGCTCAGAGGGGTGTGTGCGTTTGTGCGCGTGTGTGTAACCAGGTGTAGAGCTGTCACTGAAGGAGAAAATTAGTCAGAAAATGACAGCAGCGTACCTGAGTGAGCAGACACAAACTTCAAAAAGTTTGCAACGACACACATTTCACAGAAACTTCACACACGCACAGACGCGCACACACACACACGAAGCTATTTTCACTGCGGTGAAGCCTCAGTGACTGGATGATATTTAATTATACTGATAAAAAAATACTAAGCGCTCTGAGTCGCTGTCCTTTTCTTTTCATCTCCAGGTCGATTTGAACGCTCGGAAATGTTTGCATTTCACATCCTTTGACCTTTGATCCTCTGAGTTTATTCTTAAAAACTGTTCAATTGCCAGAACAAACACTGAAAGTTAAGGTCAAAGAACGGGTCTATATCAAGCATGAGCCCCAGTGGTCGACTCTTTATGAACCAATGGGCCACGTTAACGACAAGCTAGTCCATCTCTATCCCTCACAGTCATGTGGTACATGAAACAATACCCTACAGCACAGCATCACAACCCTCAAAGAATGGAGTCAGTGTTGCACTGACAGCAAATATTCAGATTACTGCACCGTGAGTTTTTCTTGCAGTGCAACTAATGGTGGGAAAATTCTTGAGTTGACTGAACCTGTTGATCTAACTTAAACCAGCTCATTGTTGGATCTTCGCATCAGCTGAAATTCTTTTAACTTGATGAGACCAATGCGGACAGTTCCCCGTCTTTGTACTGGTGTGAGAACTCACGCCTTTCACTTAGAAGGAGGAGAAACATTTCAGCACTCTCCGGGGTGATGCCTTCTACTGAAGTCAATAAGTTAGGGATAATCATCAATATTTCGGAAAGGTTTAAGAAGATTGGGCCTTATTTTAGATTCCACAACAGTCATGTAGAAACATGAGCTAGTTTACTGAGTGCAGGCTCATTAGAGAGGGTTTACTCATCAACACTGCAAACATGTTTATACTTTCCACGATCAATAATCAAGCAGCTTGAGATGATACATAATTGTGCAATTAAAACTTTGGAAGCAAAGTCAATATGATATCCCCGCTGAGGTCTCTCGTGAAAATAGATACGTTAAGGTGTCTCATACAAGGTGCTCAGGAACAAGAGCAAACTTTCTGTGTGTGTGTGTGTGTGTTGCTTTTGGCTTCAGACGTGCAGAAAACAGATGAAAAGAGAAAGTAAAGCTGCGGCACATGATATCAGCACTTATTTATTTTAATAAAAACCTCTGAATACAAAGTACATTCACAGGTACAGTAGCAAGCCACTGAGCTGCTCTGTTGGATTTCTACAGCAAACCAGTGATCACTACAAATATTCAAATTCATACACCATTTTACAACTTTATATCCCATAAACATACCGCTATAAGTCAGAATAAACACACTTTTGTACTTACAAACAAATAATCCAGGTTTTCGGTAGTTATTCATTTGTTACTAAGCTGTAGCACTAACCAACCAGCTGAGTCCTACACAAGTCTATTTACTGGAAGATACAAGAAAGAAAAGCTCTGACTGGCAGGTCAATAAGAGCTTCAGTCGTTAATGATTTGATTAACAGGTCGATATGGAGTCTAACTGCCTGAATGACAGGATTCACTGGCAGTTAAATCTTAAATGGCCTAAAAAAAAGGAAATCTCCAAGCTATTTGTTGTTAAAATGAGCTTTTTAGGACAGGAGGGGTAAAGGAGGACGTGGAGCTGACTGTGGTTTGGATATGGAGCAACAGCAGAATTTAAACAGAGAGATCACGACAGAATGATCGCGTCTGAATATTCATGTATTGCGACACAGTATATACTATGATAAAGTTATCAGTTATCTTTTGGTGCTTGTAGTTCTTTAGATAATAATAATAGTTCTGGTTTTAGATACAGGATGATGGCGTTTGCTCAGCACAGCAACCGGAAGCAGAACAAAGCTGCTGTTTTAATTCCAACTAAAGGTTTTTCAGGAATTCATCAACCAATTATAAGAAAATGCTCATAAACTTCAAATAAGTCCATTGACTTTACTAAAAATGTCTCATTTGATAAAACAGAAATTGAATGTGCAAAAAAGAAGAAAGAATCAATCAATTCTAGTAAATTTGTTATTATACAAAGATTTGTTTTATTTTTCTCTGAATTTTAACCTAATGACCTGTAACTTTATCAGTAACCTGAATAAAAAAATGAATGAATGCATCGTCTTTTTCCTTTCTTCTTCATGCAGCAGTTTTCTCCAGCTTTCAGTCTCTGAGCTCGGCTCAACTTCTACACTGGAAACATAGATTAAACTGATTTTCATTTTATCATCTGACTCCAGTTTACAAGACAAACAAGAGGACATCTGAATGTAAGAGTGTGGCCAGTCAATTCTAAATCAATTATAAAGGAAGTGAAGTGGCAGGAGTGAGTTCCTGTCCACCCTGACAAGCCTTTCTGTCGGCCTGTGAGAGAAAGCAGGTTGGCTGATTATCTGCCAATCACCCTGTCCTCCGAACCCTGACTGTCACTCATCAACTCCAGGCACCGGGGCTACAGAAAAAGGAAACAAAGGTCAATAAATTTTCTTGATGCATTCTCAATCATCCAGGAAAGTAAATCTCCAAAAGTTGATTCTGTTCATCTGGACGTAGCGTTTTGTGGGAGAAACGTTTCGTCACTCATCCAAGTGACTTCTTCAGTCTCAGCTGACTGCAGGTTTCCCCAATCTTATAAACAGTTCATTTGCATAATGACTGAAACCAGCCCACTGGATGAACAATGGGCTGGGAGGTCAGTTCCTTAATCGTAATTATGCAAATTCTCATGACCATTGATCAACAACCACTGACCAAAACCCACTGACCAAAGCCCACTGATCAATGGCCATGAGTACCATTAACAGAGAGTTGGGGAATGGCTGCAATCACAGCATTGTAAGATGGTGACAGATGTACCCTTAGGCCCCCTCCTCGATTCAGAGATGGTCTTTCCCTTTTCACGTAAATGGCCCCCTTGACTCCGCGCTCAAACCAGCGTTCCTCCCTGTCCAGGATGTGTACATCCTCATCATTGAAAGAGTGTCCACTGGCCTGTAGGTGTAAAGGTAGCTCTTCTGTGTTGTGCCATCTGCTTCGCCAAAGGTTGTTTGGTTTCCCTGATGTATAAATCCTGGCAATCCTCCTGGCACTTAACAGTGTACACTATGTTACTCTGTTTGTGTCGGGGGACCCGATCCTTGGGGTGGACCAATTTTTGTCACAGCGTGTTTTGGGGTTTAAAAGCCACAGAGACCCAGTGTTTAGAAAAAATGTGTCTCAACTGCTCTGATACTCCTGACACATATGGGATCACTACAGGTTTTCGCTTGGGCAGCGGTTGTCCTTCTCTGCTGGATCGGCTGGAGCTTTCTTTAGGTGCCTTTCCAGCTTTGACAAAAGTCCAGCTGGGATAACCACATTTACTCAGGGCCTTCTTGATGTGCTGTTCTTCTGCCTCCCTGGCCGCTGTGTCAGTGGGGATGGTGTTCGCTCTGTGTTGTACCGTCCTGATGACACCATGTTTGTGCTCCAGTGGATGATGAGAGTCAAACCTTAAATACTGATCCGTATGTGTAGGTTTACGGTACACGTCAGCTTTTAGATGTCCCAAATTACTGATGGAAATCTCATATTTCCACTTTTCATATCCTCCCTGGTGACGTGTCGGTCCACCGAGTTAATGTGATCCGTGAAATGTAGTACGTCCTGAGATTTGATTTTCACCCAGGTGTCATCCACATATCTGAACCAATGACTTGGTGGTGTTCCAGGGTAGGATAGCAAAGCCATCTTTTCCACTTCTTCCATGTACAAATTGGCCACGATGGGTGAAACTGGGGAGACCATGGTGCACCCATGTTTCTGCCTGTAGAACTGACCCTTGAATGTGAAGTAGGTGGGATGAAGACACAGTTCCAAAAGCAAACACACTTGGTCGATGCTGAGAGTGGTCCTGTTGCTGAGGTTGGTTGTCATCCTGTAATCTCTTACGGACTACCTCCAACACTTCCGTGACTGGGATGCAAGTGAAGAGAGATGTAGCGTCGTACGAGACCATGGTTTCATCTGACTCGATAATAACATTTCTCACCTTCTCAACAAAATCCAGGGTGTTCTGGATGTGGTGTTCAGAGCTGCCCACCAGCGGGTTGAGGATCGAAGCCAGAAACTTGGAGATGTTATAGGTGACCGAGTTGATCATGCAGACAATCGGTCTTAAAGGTGCACCCTGTTTATGTATTTTCGGTAAACCATACAGACTTGGTGTAGACTCCCCTGGGTATAGCCTGTGGTGTGGGGTCTGGTCAATAGCCTTGTCTTGTTCTAACTGCTTCAGACAGTCTATCACCCTCTTCCTGTAGCCACTTCCTGGGTCTCATTTCAGGGGCTCATAAGTATTTTCGTCACTGAGTTGTGACAAAATTTTCTCACGATAGTCTTTCTGGTTTAGCAGTACTGTGCCTTGTCTGCTGGAAGGATGATAATGTTGTTGTCATCACCAAGTGATGTGAGTGCCTTGCTCTCCTCCATGGTGATGTTGGATGCTGGGGGCTTTGCATTGCTGAGACAGGCCGAAACTTTCGTCCGTAGTTGCTCTGCTTCCACTTCTGCAATATTGTTGTTACGAATTGCTGTTTCTGTGGCTGCGATCAGCTCCACTATCGGGATTTGTCTCGGTGTGACAGCAAAATTCAACCCTTTAGCAAGGATGTTTTTCTCTGTTTGGGTGAGCTGTCTGTCAGACAAATTCTTCACCCACTTATCCACATCCTCGGTGTCGCATCCTTGTCTCTTCTGGTCACTGAGGATACTCTCCGTATTTTGTGGTGGTTTCCGACGTACAACAAGTAAGTCAAACTTCCTTTGTTGCCTGGTCTTAGACTTCTTGTGCTGTGCTAGACGAGCCATTTATAAGATTGGGGGAACCTGCAGTCAGCTGAGACTGAAGAAGTCTCTTGGATGAGTGACGAAACTTTTTCTCCCACAAAACGCTACGTCCAGATGAACAGAATCAACTTTTGGAGAAAGGTCAATAAAGGTCAAAAAGGCCCATAAAATGTGACTTTTGGGAAACAATGTGTAGTTCTCACACAGAAAAGAAGCTTCAAACCAGCTGATAAAAAGAGGCGACAAGAGCAAAAACCCACAAACGGCCGATAATCCATTGCGATCGTGACGAGTCCACTTAGGCGTCAGTTACATCCACAAAGAGAACAGTGCAGCGTAGGCGAAAAGGTACAAATCCGCTCCCCAAAAAAGTGACCTACCGAGGACGAGGAGGGACAAAAACAAAAAAAAAAAGATCCCAGAGGAACCAAAGATGATTAACTCCTCGTTATTCGGGAAAATTTCTCCAACCAAAAAATATTTCTTTAATCAGGTTTTTGTTTTTTGATTCTCCTCGATGGGAACTTGTACGAAGTGAAACATGAAGCAAAAAAAGCAGTTCACAACCACCACAGGCAAGGAGGGAAGAGAAAAAATCCTCAGAACCGAAGCAGAGACAGAAAAAGCTTGAGGACTGAATCGGTTTTCTTTTTGTAAATTCAAGGAGGAAAAAAAAAGAAGCTTTAGATGCTCTTTGTGTCTTTAGTTTTGTCTTAAGGCAGTCTTTTATGTCCGGCCCCCCTCTCCGGCTGGGTGCTTGACGACGCTCCACCTACAAGAGGATAGATACGGACGTCTTACACCTCAGGTAACGCAACGTAGATATCACATTCCATGCAAAATGTCTCAGAAATGAGAAAAAAATGCCAAAAAACGTAGGAGTAATTGAAAGCTGGTTGAAGGAAAAATGATGCTTAAAAAAGGAAGCTAATTAAAAAAAAAATGTGGGGGCAAAATACGCAAAATGAATTCACTGATCAGTTTGAAAATATCTTTAAAAAAAATAAGTGCACCATTCATAAACTCACATGGCCACAGTTATATACAGCTGTTAAAAAAAGACCAAATCATTGAGTCTCGGTGGTCACATTGGATTCAGTCAAACAACCGTTTTGGTATGAACAGAAATTCAGAAACAGAACTACATGTTTTATAAATCGAGACACGAATATATAAGATTATGTGAGCTTTGTTCATTTAGTCAGCCATGACAGTTTGAGACAGGCTAATTGGATAAGCTAGCTTCCGATTTCATTTAAAAGTTTAATTCCTGTTAACGAACAGTTTAAATAAAGTAATAATAATAATAAAACTATCTTGAGCCGAGGTTTGCAAAAGCTCACGTTAACGTTTGCTAATTGTTCTGTCATTGTTCGCCTGAGTCAGATGGACTGAGTTCGGTTTTGCACATTTTTGTCAGGCCAGGTTCTGCATGAACGCACACGTATGCCTTGCACCCTCAGTCATTTAAATGATTACACTATTACTGGAAGCTTGTGAGTCTTTGGCTTTGAATTTTGCGTACAAAGAAATATTGAAGATTCCTAGAAATGCACTATTGCATCATTGTGCTAAACGTCCTCTCCTGAGAAGGTGTGGATAAAACAGGAATTTGGGTAAAGGCTGCTGAAGCTCTCCATGCTCTCATGGCTGTTTATTCTTTTGCACTCAGGGTGTTTGATTATTGTCACTCTGGTGTAGCCCATGTCTACAGCTCTGATCCAAATACCCCTCCAAACATTTCTGTAGCTTTACATGCAGTGTTTGTGCAAGCATACATGCTGATCCTCATTACTGATACCTCAGGCACCTGTGAATACAGTGACAGAAAGAGGTCTCACAGAGCCACAGCTCACTTGCATTGCAGTTGTTAGCTAGCCATGTGGACAGGCTGTTTACAGGTGTGACTCTGGAGCGCCTCCTACAGCACTGCTCGTGCCGTTATGTCTTTATAATTATCTACAACTAATTCTGCGTAATTCTACATAAAGCTACTTTCGGCTGCTCCCTCACTGGAGGACTGCCACAGCGGAAAGCTCCACATGTTTGATGCCAGATGTCCTTCCTGATACAACCCCAAAGGAATCTGATCTCCTGCTGCTTTTTAAGCGAATGTGTAAACCACCGCACTATACGCACTTCTGCACAGGGTTCTTACTGTATATACTTTACAATCAACTGTCATAATAATTATGATAATCATAATAAAAACATGCAAAATAAAAAACACGTAATTTATAATCCAACTTATAATCACTTTTATTGTAAATGTGGTAGTTGAAGTTCATTGGATTGCTTTAATTTTACATGCAAACTACACAATCACCCGAGATTGCTCTGCTTGAGAGTGACCTATCACCAAAGGTCCATTCAGGCTCAATATTAAGGCATTTCTAATGCCATCAAAAGTGAATGTAAAGGCTCATAAACAGAATTAGATACAGCTAACATCTCTGCAGTAAGTTCATTGTTGTTTGAGGTGAATAAACTCAGACGGCCGTCTGGAGGTCAACGCGCAAAAAAAAAATCTCTTCTCTTCTCTTCAACCTGAATGTGCCTCAATAGTCTGCTACAGTCGCAGTATTATGAACATTTAATTCAATACACTGTGGGTGCGTGTTTATGTGTCAAGGCATTAGTGACCTTCAAGTAATGAATCGGGCTGAATCAAGTTGTACAATGAACCTGGAGGAATGTATAGACCCACACGTGCACACACACTTGCACACACACGTGCACACACACACGCTGCAGCAATTGGCTGCAGTGTGCTGTGATCTGGCATTGACTTTAGATTTTAACAGTAGTGAAGTGCGATATTTAAGCATGTATCCATGACCAGAGGTGCTGCTGCACTTTTCAGGGATTACAGTCTGTAAGTAAGGTCTTCCTCATCTCTCTCTTTTTCTTTTTATTCTATTATTCTTGCTCTGTACATTTTTCGTCTTTTCCTAGAGCTCCCCCTCTGGATTGTTAGCTCTTCTTCACCTCGCGCGCTCCTTTCTTTTCCTCGATCGTCCTGCTCTTTCCTCTGCGTTCCTTCTTATTAATACATTCTCCTCCTTGAATTAAGGAGGAAGTCTCCCTGTTCCTCCTCTTGAATTCTGCCTCCTCATCCTCCTCCCTACCATCATGGCAGCATCTGTTCATAATGAAAGACACAGTTGGACATCGTTCTCGTTTAGCGCCTCCTCCACGCTACCTGCTCCAGAGGTTACCTCCCGCCGGGCGCATTTGTTAGACATCATCAGCACTTCCCAGCAACCTTCCCTCCCTTCCTCCCTGCCACCTTTTCCTCCTCCAGATGTCATTGATCTAGAAGTGGGTCACAACAGCGCTGAATCAAAGCTAGGTTACACAAGGCTCCGAGGCAGATACTGTATGTAATTTTAGCATGGGTTAACATTTATGCGGGAGAATGCGAAATGCTACGAGTGTTGTTTGGAGCATAGAGACTGAAGCCTGAAGACCTGACAGGTGCTGAAAGGTGCAGAAGATATTGGCCTTTAAGCCGCATGAGTCTATAAATAGGACTTTAATTTGGAATGTGTAGCTCTAAATCAGGCAGGTTGGTCTTTTAGCTTAACATGTAACTCTGTTCTTTATAATTTAATCGTGGAATCCTAGACTGAAAAATTCATAATCGTACACCGAGCTCATAATCGTACACCGAGCTCAGAATCAGTCAATAAAAATATTATTAGAATTTACTAAATGGCCTAAAACAGATCAACTGTTTTTTATATTTCCCTGTTATGTTCTGTTCAAAGTGAATTTCAGTCTATGCAAAGGTATGAATCATGACCCGTAGAATTTTGTGGCAAAGTGTCTAAAATGACCCACAAAACACACAAAATATTTCTCTTCTGCAAGTAATAAAGCCTTAAGGACATTTTAAAATCATAATTAAAAATGTTCAAGTGATTAAAACATATTAATAAAAAAAGCTTGGATGTTCATTCTCAATCTTTGCATATTGGCCTTAAAATACTCTAAATTCACAGGTAGCCTTCTGTTTTGCAACCATCTGAACAAGAAGGTTGTGAAACGCGATAAAAGCTAACAGGAAGCTGCTCATTACTGAACCTTCATTTTTTTAAATCTTTTTATCAAAGCTATAAAAGGACAGTTTCAAAACTGGATGCTTGTACAAAACTACACGTTGCTCAATAATAATGCAACATGCAATGTGTGCAGATGATCTTTAGCAGCGTGGTTTGAAAAATCTGCCCGTGGAAAGTAACAGAAAGCCACTTGTCCTCACTTCATTTAAAGTGCCCTTTAGCAAGGCTCTTAAACTCAAACTACAGCAGAGGAGGTGCTCAATGGTCATCAGACTGTGGCTGTACTGGAGCCACAAAACTGGATGCGCCACATACACATCAGCCACCCTGACCTAATATGTCTCCTTTACACTTTTGGAGTGGCCCTCCAATCAGAGAACCAAGGGGGTTATGGAAAGGGAAAAAAAAAAATCACCCAGTGAGTAAGATGTCATTAAACATAAAAAAAAAAATGATAGAAGAGCAGAAATTAGATTAAAAAAAAATGAGTATCCACTAGAAATTCAGCTGGGAAAACAACAAATTAAAATGAATTCAAAATAAAATACGAATACATCACAGTCAGGAGGAGGAACTCCCTTTAACAGAAAGGAAAAGTCATCTGCAGTGACACGTTTACTTTGAGAGAGTCCAGCTCAGAACTTTAGCCTCAGTTTTTTATCCTTATATTGCAGTTATCATAAGATACAGTTATCAATGAGATAAAATGGGACGTTTCTTTCCATCTACTCACACATTTCAGGTACAAACAGAAGAAAACAGTAGAACTGAATAAGCTCTTCAAAGTAGACTATTTTCACAAAACCATTATGATTTACGAGGTTTGTCTGATGGAAGATCCATCCAAGTTGATTTACCGTGCTCACAATAAAGTAACGCACAGTTCCATTAGGGATAAATACCGCAGCGGGACGCGGATCGTGGGGCTGTGTCACAGCCTCTAATCAGGCTGTTGAACTGCAAAGTTAAAGTGAAATTTCTGTCCTCCAGTTTGGTGCAGACTAAGCATGCAGCACTTTATGAGTTTATAAAGTCAAGATAGTTGCCCTTGCTGCTTACTGTGGATAAATTGAGTTTCATTGAGCAAACAAACACCAAGGTTCTGTTCACAGAGAGAGGTTATGAAGCCTTAAGTCAATCCATCTGTTCAAAGAGCAAGTTAAAAACACAAAACTCTCTCGAGCATTTCAACACCAGCCTTCCTCTGAGAACAAAGCTTCAAACAGTCAAACATTCAAACCTCGACTAAAGGCTATTGAAAATATTCCAGAGAGGAGAGCTGTGGATTTTTGCTTTTGTTCTTTAACTTTGAGTTGTTAACCAGAAGGACAAAAAGGCCCGGCAATTGAAGCACTAAATAAAATTAGAAAGATTCCTGCCATGACTTGGAAAAATCCAACAGCAGAAAGCTGAAAGTCAAAGACCAGGTGTCATAGTTATAAATGTTATAAATATGTTTTCTGGCCTTCCAACAAATTGTGAGAAATGAATTTCTGAGAACGAGCACATGCCACTCGGCAAACACCTCCGCAGTCCTCTTGTTTGCTTTACTCGGAAAAAGATATGGAACAATATCGGCATTCTGTCCTACCCTGCTCTAATAAAAGCTGTGAAAATGATAAATATGTGTTTATCCTTCAAGGACGACTTACAATTATATGTTTTTACCAAGAGCTACTTTGTATGCAGTCAGTGCGCACAGGTGTTTGTTTCCTCTTTTCTTTGTTTTCTTTTCAACATGAAGACATGGTTCCTGTTTCTGTAAAGGAGGTCAGAGGTCACTGTGCAGCGAGAGCAGGCAGGAGGTCACTTTCAAAAACAGAAAGACCAAAACAAGCGGCGGATGACTCCATCGAGTGCTGCACACAGAGCCGTTTCTATCCCACAACTGTGGCAAATGTATGAACAACATCCAGTTTGATTAATCTACGAAATAATCCAAATGTAAAACCAGTTTGGCTTCAGAGGTTTAATCCCACTCAGTTTTTTTATTTGCATATGAAAAAGTGTCGAAAATAGCAAATGTGGAGAATTTTCTGCTTCCAGATGTTTTCAGTCTTTATGCTAAACTAAGCTAATCCCTGCTAGCTCTAGCTTATAACACACAAACATCACCCTTGGCTAAAACTAGAACTTAATGACTTTATTACTGTAAATAAAACAGAAAACAATGATTTGCATGTCATTTAAACCCCACGGTTATTATACGAGCAACATCAATAAGCTGGGTAATCTGCCAGCATCTCTGTTAACAGCTGCTGGCTGGTGCAGGAGTTCAGCTGCTGAGCAGTTTGGGGTCTTCTTTGTAGTATTTTTATTTTAATAATACAGCAAATGTTATCAGTATTGACAGGTCTGGACTGCAGGTAGTAGTTTAGTAGCTGAGGTAGTACTACAAAGGCATGATGTTTAAAAAAAATCAAACATGTTTTAGGATCATAGAGCTTAATAAGCAAAGCTTTCCTGAAGAAAACATCATCGTCATCTGGATGTTGCTCCAAAGCCAGTTTATATCAGTCAGCATTAACAATGCCTCCACAAATCACCCAGTCACACCAGTATACATGCTGGGTGCTGGCCTTTTCTGTTTTTCCCAGAGAACACGGACCACAGTTTTCAGCACTGCTTCAGTCAGACTGAGACCAGATCTTCTTTAAATTTTTGCATATTTTTATTTTATCATGCATATGTGGATGCAGACTATGCTTTTCAAAAGCCGGTGCAATGATTACCACTACAGAATCATGTCCATTTTGATTGCAGAAGAGTGTTGGTATTTAAACATCGCTGCAAAGTAAAAAAAAAAAAAAAAAAAAATCACTCATAAAGAAATGTGAGGAATCAAATAAAAGACATTCCAACAAAGACACTCACATCTGTTGAGATAAAAAGGTGACCAGCAAAATTCAAGGTGTCAGAATAGACTGTCAAATACAGACGCACTTTTAAGAAAATAATTTAAAAAACAAAGAGTTTTGATGGAGAGAAAAAAAACCCTGCAACCCTTGGGCAATATGCCACCGGCCGTTAGATTCAATCAGCTGATTCACACTCTCAGTGATGAGTGTGGAGGCATCGGGGGGAACGGATGGATGTATATACCCAGTCTGGACATAAGAGGGGGACCTAACGCATACTTTAATAAAAACAGGAAATGAAGTGATGTGAAATCTATGTTTTATCTGCAAGTGAGATTCTAAATACCTTTAAGAAATCTACAAGAGTACGGCCAAGTTATCAAACCATATTTTTGGTGTTTAATCGTGACTGAAGAAGTTGAACCTTCTTCAAACTTCAACCTGTGAAATATGCCGTGTATTATTTAGCGCACATTATATAATATGGACACATTATATAATAATGATACAAAAGAGCTCATTGGTCACAAGGCTAGGCATACTGAAGCACTATTTGATGTCATCATCATCATTTCTTCCTGGAAAAATTCTGAGCATGATCCTATTATATGAACAGGTTAACAATGGGAATCACATCAAAGGCAAATTTACCCACAAAACCGAGCCGCTGAATATGAATTACCGAGTGTTTTCGCAGTCTGTTTTCTGGCGTCCCCGAGGCTCTCTCAGGACTTCAGATGGTGAGGGAACTGACATAAAGACCCCTTTTAACACAGCCTCAACACAGGCAGAGGAGCTCTCTGCATTAGCCTGCACATTCTCCAGCCGGTGAGTCTCCAGCAGCAGCAGCAGCAGGAGCACACAATGGAGAATATAAAAAGGCGGAAAGACACGTACCTGCATGAAAAGCACCGTATAGAAGCATAAAGGAGAAATTTCAGTGGTAAGTAAAGTGGCAGTGTGGCGCGACACCCCTCTCTGTCTGTCAGGCCTGTGATAATGCAATGGTCGCTATCCAGCAGTGTGCTCTATTCACAGCTCCAGGCTTCCTTTTCACACTGTCCACAAAAGAATAAACACACTGCACATGTGGGGTCTGCTGACTGTTTGAGTGGCCTGTCCTTTTTAAACTGTCCTTTTGTCCTGCACTCGACGTGCCGCACTCCTGCGGTCCGACTGGTAGTTCACTAAATGGTTCAATTTGCAAGAACTGCTGCCAGCAACATGCAGAGACTTAAACCGCCAGAGGTTTAATTTCCAAAATATAGAAAGTAAAGAAGAGGAGACCAGCTAAATCGCCACAAACATGCAAAGGTTCAAACAAACCTTAAAACGTAATGATGCAGACAAGTAAACTTTTACCCGCTTAGTGGGAAACACAATGCCTGAACACAAAGTCCCAAACCTGACAGATTTCACTTTTTAAGACAAATAAATGTTTACTTTGAACAGACGTGTCTCCAAATGGAGAATTAACCTGCAAGGTTGCGGTGCATGACGCGACACAGCGACCTGTTCATGCGCAGACCACCATCCCATCGAATGTTTTTCAGCAGAGCAACATTCTCACAGGAACAGATTTTCATCTTCATATTCCTTTAACATTCCCACTAATATTTCCATGTTATGCCCCTATTTGGACTTTTTTCAGAACTGGGCCAGTTATCCGCGTCACTTTAAATTTAACTTGAGCTCTGACTGACTCATCAGATATTCGCCGTCTGTCAGCCTTGAGCCTTTCTTGGTGTCGTCTGCAGCCTGTCTGCCCATAGTACCTCATCGGTTAGCATTAGCTTATTGCATTGCATTGGATAACGCTGTCAGTAGTCAGCTGTATTGCAGTCTTTATTAGGTTCTGGCATACTTGTTGTGCTGTTTTACGTAGCTCATCCTTTGAATTTATGTGTTTTTTTATGTGCTGCTGTTAAACAGATTTACTGTGGAACAGGCTGAGGAGAGCGTCTCAAATGTGACAGCTGAGAAAAAAACTGCTCAGACTGACAGAGAGACTCCATTTTGGAGAATTAAATCAGTTAAATGGCTGTGGGAGAGCGGAGAGGGAAGCTGGATGTGTCCACCGGGCTGAAGAGCTCTCAGGAAAACGCCTCAGTTTCTCCTGCCAAGGCTGAATCTTTTATCTTTCTTTTCGCTTTATTGGTGCAGCTCTGACCCGTCGCTCCCTCTTTCTCATTTTTCAAAGTCGATTTTCTCTCTTAAGTGTTCTGCTTTCTCTCGCTTCTCCACTTTTTCTTCTCTATTCCTTTTTTTCCCTTTGGTCAAATCACTTTTAGCTCTTCTGCTCCCACTTTGACTTATAGCTTCTTTTTTCCTCAAACACTCGATGGCAGACAGACAGACAGACAGACAGACAGACAGACACTCAGCCAGTCAGAGTGAGATGAGACAAAGCTGGACATGATTTAGGGGACACTTTCAGATGCCCCGCTGAAAAGGCAGAAGCCATTTCTTGAGCCTATTAGTAGAGTTTTAACATATGATAAGAAGTATTGAAGTCATTATAGCGCATGCCTGCAGGGTGGGTGGAGCCATAAGAGAGTGAATCAAAGAGCCTGACGACCAAAAGGGGGGCGGAGAAAATTCAAGACCAATCAAACGTTACTAGTAATGTACTCGCATAGCGTCATGTTTTAACCCTCTGTGGTTACTACAGTTCTGCACATCAGGCTTGCTCTTGGAAATCTTGTTGTCCATTCCTCACACATCCTCTCTCTCATTTTCTTCATTCATCAGCCCTTTAAAATACGTGTAAAATACATGTTCTCAGCGCACTCTCTTTCCACCTCTATCCTTAATCACCCTGACTTGCTGCACATCCTTTTCTCTGTCTAAACAATCGTGTCAGCAAGTGTCCAGCCTCTCACTAGGAGCCTTTTTCTTTTGCTTTTGACACCTGCCTCTAGCCTCCCAGTACTCTTGTCTATGTTCGTTATTTCTCTTTCATTATGAGCTGTTATATTAAGAAATATTCTTCAAGTAAATTAGTTTTAATGCACATAAAAAAATTGAGATGATGATTAGTTATCAGATGTCGACTGTCAATTGGTTTATGTTCCTCTCTCACAGCGAGAGGTATTTTTTCTCCTTTCCAGAGATTCAGTACTTCTCATAGAAAATGAATGAAAGGAAGATCCCACGTTCTTTGTGTTTCTATATTTTTGACATTTCTAACTTTTTGAGAGCTGCCAGTAGAGTATTGTGCAAAAAGTTTCAGTCAGCAAAGTATGGGTAACTTTTCATTCATCATTGAACTTCTCTTAAGTTCAGTAAATTGAACATCAGTTCCCATCTCTGCATCTCTTGTTTCTTTATGTAATACTAGTTTGCAGACCAGACAATTGGAGTAGTAAATTAGGACTCGTGAAAGGAATATAAAGCCAATGTGGGAATGCTGGTAAATGCAGTGAATTGGTCACTAGAGGACAGTTTGCCAATCCATCTTCTCCTCGAATATGATCAAAGTTCACATTCCAGACACTACTAAATGGCATCGCAGTGGCTATATTTAGTGTTTATATTTGGTCTGTGGGCTGAAGCTGTTTCTGTGTGACTCATAGATGACATAAAAGATGAATGTAGCTACCACGGCATCACCCATGGTTTCCAGTCCCATTTTGAAGCCTGTGTCTGTATAATGATTTGTTAACCCTATACCATTAGCCAATGAGCATGCCAAACTGACTTAATTTTTTTATGAACCAAAACAGTGACTTAGTCCATAAACTCAACAGAAAAGTGTTTCCCAAAGACTTCTGCAGGACAGGAAATCTTTTCTTGTGTCTCAGAAGCTCTGTCCATGTTTTCCACTCTGGAAGTTCATTTGTGCTTGTTGTTGTGCTGCAGAATCATTTTTGGCCAATCAGATGCCTTCCTGGTTTCAGACTTTTAAGTGCCCAAAATGTTGGAAGGACAGAAAATGCAGTGAGATGTGAAGACGTGCAGCCATATGCTTGGTCCGAAGTTCCAAAGAGTCGGTACATGTACTCACTGTCATAAATACACTGCTACAGCTCTTCTCTTTCATGCTCAGCCTTCTTGTTAAATTAGCAAGAACGAGAAACAGGAAGTGAACTACATCTTCTCATGTGTGACCACAAATACAATATTACAATACACCTTCACCCTCCCCCGATTCCCCCCTTCTATTCCTTCCCCAGAAACACACACAAATATACAAAGCCAGCTCTTCGTTTACTGTGTGTGGATGTGCACTGAAGCTGAGCTGCAAAGTGAAGTCAGACAATGAGCCGAGCTGCGACCTCACTGACGCCTTTCACTAACAGACAACACAGTCTGGGGGCGGGACCGACTGTGACCCTGCGGCGGCGGTACAGCTCGTACCTTGCTTTGTTCGTCTCCCTTTACTCTTTTTTTTTTTTTTACTTCCCGATTCCCTCACAGACCGCCGCCGTCTAGGCAGCTGCTTTCTCCGTCTGATCTCCTCGAGCTTTTTGAGTTCAACCGTCTCGCGCTCCAGTTTTGAAAGAAAGAAAAGGGAAACGGAAAAAATCTTTTTATGTGAAAAAAAAGGAAGATAAAACTTTTGGAGGGCTGCCTTAGCAGGGGTCACCACGGCAACCCCTACCAGCCCAATCCTTTTAATGTGAACGCCTCCTCTTCAGTGACTGTGTTATCTAAAGCGTGTAGAGGCCAGAAGAAATCCTGCTCTGTGTGTGCGCTTAGCGGTTAGCGTGATGACTCATGCTTCACATCGAACACTTGAGCATCCTGTGAAACAGTGATTGAGTCAGAGCATAATGGCTCCAATGTTATTGATTAATTGAGTTCACGCAGGTGAAGCAGCATCAGAAATATTTGGTTATGATGTCAGACAACAGGTTAAAGAAGGTAACTTTATTGATTGTATCTCTTATAGAGGTCACACTGAAAGACTGGATTTACTGGATTTACCCTAGAATACTGCAGAACATTCTGCTGAGAAAATATATTCGTATGAAATGACTTCATGGCATTATGGGATTTCTGTTCAGGATTCAGAGTCAATGCATTATCATCCAATGTGAGGGTTTTACGTTTATTCAGGGTCAGTGTCAAGGTGGTTGATGCACATGTCGTATGCATCAACCACGATGCATACGACATACGACAAACAGTGAATACAAAAGATATACAATTTAAGATTCAAAAAGTTACCGTAGTATCAGATTTCTTTCAACTATAAATACTAAATTGCTGGGGGGGGGGGCAATTTTTCCTATAAGCAGCTAATCAATTACTTAAGAGAAGCAGTCAGTTTTGCAGTCAGTGATGGCATTTTTACATTAAGTTTTTTGATTCTAAACTCTCGAATAGTGCATGAATATCAATCTAAATGTAAGTACTTACTAATGACATGTGTCTGAGGAATAATATTGTGATATTTAAGGGACAAAATGACATTTAAGACCAGAGATGGGCAGTAACGCGTTGCGCGTTACTGTAATCTGATTACTTTTTTCAAGTAACGAGTAAAGTAAGGGATTACTATTGCAAAAACGGTAATTAGATTACCGTTACTTTCCCGTAGGAACGCTGCGTTACTGCGTTACTAAAACCGTGATTTTTTTGCGAGAATGTCTCACGACAGTGACGTAAGCAAGTGCGACGTTCGTGACAACAGCTGTGTGCAGATCAACAATGGATCACATATCGATTGTGGGAGAGAGTATGAGCGTGCAGCGTTTAAAGCGTGGAAGTACTGACCTTACTTTGAGTTTGATTCCATAAAAAGTGACAAAAACATTAGCGTCCGTTGTGCGTGGGAAGAAAACTTCTTTTTACAGCGAAAAAAACCCCTAAACTTCCAAACAAGCACCGAGTGCGCAAGGACGTAATGGGAAATTCACAGAGAAACTCGCGGATTCTTCAACTGACCGCGGCACACCTGCACCAGGGTAAACCTCCGCCTACCCTGCTCCTGCTTTACAGGTGAAAATAGAGCAACAGGACCGCTAGTCTGTGACTTTATTTATTTTCTGCTGTGTTTTACTTGCATCTATTTGAAAGAGTGAGTGTAAACACACACAAAAAAATATTTTATGTGCTGGAATGTGCAGAAAATAGGTTTAATAAATTAGTTTAACATTTAAAGTCAGAGAATGTTGCATATAATAAAATTTTTGCTTGATGCATAAAGTTAAAAGATTAAAACTAACAAAACAAGTTTTAAAAAGAGACTTTTCCATTTGATTACATTTTGTATGATGGATTATGTAGAAAAAGTAGAATTGGGCTGAGAGATTTATCGCTTTATCACCTCTTCAGGTTGTAAATCGTGTTTTTAAAAAGTAACTAAGTAACTAAGTAATTAATTGCTTTTGAAAATAAGTAATCAGTAAAGTAACAGGATTACTTTTTTGGGGAAGTAATCAGTAATTAGTTACTGATTACTTTTTTCAAGTAACTTGACCAACACTGTTTAAGACAGTAGTGTACCAAACACTCACATGGGGTGGCACTGGGAGGGGCTAATCTGCCAGGAATGCGCCTGTGCTTGACTTTGATGCTTCTCTGAGCTATAGCTCTGCTTGACATAAATACAAAAGTTTAACAGTGAGGGACAGAATACCTGAAGACAATTCAGTTTATTCTTGGGGTTCATTGTTTGTACATGTGGATGAAAGCAGGGTTAATTTTTTAACTTATGCAGTATGTAGGTGTGGTATAAGGCCTTGATTTGGATTTGATCCAAAAGCCAAACGTGTGCATTTGAAAAAAAAAAAAAAAAAACCCAACACACACATCCCTTTGCTCCAGAAATAACTGGAATTTTTTTTCTTAAGTCTGTTGGACTTATGAAAAAAAAAACTTCTGCTGAAGGTTTCTTCCTGTTAAAAGGGAGTTTTTCCTTCCCATTGTTGCCAAAGTGCTTGCTCATAAGGGGTCATATGATTGTTGGGTTTTTCTCTGTATGTATTATTGTAGGGTCTACCTTACAATATAAAGTGCCTTGAGGCAACCGTTGTTGTGATTTGGCGCTGTATAAATAAAACTGAGCTGCATTGAAAGTGAAAAATGATTACATTCAAAACTGTAGGTGTTAAACATCAAATCACAAACAATGTTTATCATTTAAGCCATGTCAAATGATAGTGTTTAAATCCATCCATCCCATTTTACATTACTCTGGTCAGTTACTCTGTTTACTTTACTTTGGCCCTTTTGTTTATTCTCCTTGCATTGCTCTGTCTATACATTGCTGTGCTAATATGGCACAAAGCACTTTAACATTCCATTTGCACAATGTACATTTTCAGTGTTTTAATTTAAATGTACTTTTTGTTTATAATGTTTTGCACAGGCAAGGAGCAGCTCAGGACACATTTCACTGTGTGTACTTGCACACAATCCCCTTCAGGGTTGTTTATTTCAGAATATCAATGAACTTGCACTAAAACTTCCAGGTGCACTTCAAACGTCACAGTTTTCACGGTGCAGTAGATGAATCCATGAACTATGTCTTGTCATTCCTAAAACTGCCACCGCTGTCACCTTATTGTCCGGTAGTTCTCTACAGGATGCAAATTTGTCAAACCTACAGCAACCTGGCTGCCAGTGCATTCGCTTAAATCCTAAAAAGATGTGTTCTATTATGATTGTAGGCTCACAAATGTCACTACAAAGTAGTGTGCAAACAAGCACATAAAAAGAAAAGCTAGATGACTTTTGTTTTAATACTTCCTTGAAAAGATCACACAGGGAGGGAGTAACACCCCAGAAAAAGAGCTCTTGAAAAAGAAATCCATTATTTATTATTAGTATTATTAATATTATTTATTGATTGACTGATTTTTACAAACTGTTTATACACAGTGCATCTTGTCTCCACCAGGAGTCACTTATCTGTGTGTGTGTGTGTGTGTGTGTGTGTGTGTGTGTGTTTATGGCAGGCTTTTTCTGTGCTTTAATGAGCTCTGCATGGACATTAAGTAGGGGCTCTGAGCGCAAAAGAAGCGTCCAAACAAACTCAGCAGTTGGTCGAATGAGCCCACAATTAGGTCAGGCACAGAGGAGAAAATAGCTGCTGTATCACTGCTGAATGCGAGACAGTTGAACCACTTCATCCACACACACAAGTAAACACAATGAGAGAAGCAGAAAACAGAATAATATGGCGGCTTCAGATGCTCTAATGACAGCGATGAATAGCAGAGGTCGCAGTTACCACAGACAAGCTCTTTTCTTTCTTCTCTCGATAGATTTTCACTGCAGGAAGGCACGAGTAATCGCACACATGCGCGCACACACATCATTAAAGTCATCCGAAATGCAGATGCGAAGGTACAGGTGGGGAATAAAGCCGCACCAGTCTGTGACACGATGCAAACCCGGAGGTCACATGATCAATCAGTTGTTGACTGCGGAGATCTGATTGGTTCTGATGAAGACAAATCAACTCAGACTGGACCAATCGCTGCCAGAACAAACTGCAAATAGGAAATTGACTTCCTGTCAGAAAGGTGAGATATCGGAACGAAACAATTCACAAACTCACACACACACACAAACAGAGGCACACATACTGCGTCAAACGTGTACATGCACACACACATCTTTAGATGTTTATATTTGTAGACACACACACACACACAGCTGTATTTCCTTGTGCATTTCTTTAGTGAGACATGACTTCCTTACTTGAGGAATGTCACCACATAAACACACATATATATATCAAATACAACAACACAACTCACTGCTATGGTTTTGTTCAGTGTCAACTGTACAAAGAGGGATCTAAAAGCATCTACAACTACATATCCCATGATCCATATTACTGTCAGCAAAACTCATTAGACCACTGTATCAATCCACCACTGAAAATAGTTCCAAACAAAGTCAATCTTCCCGTGTGTGTAGTCATCAGTCCACAGCCCACTGAAACCACCAGTTTGAAACACAACTCACTCACCACATTTTCAACTGGGTACTCTTGCCCAAAATGAAATTCAAAATGAAAGGTCGCCTTCGAGGGAGCGAAGAGGAGCTCCAGCGTGACCTGCAGATGCTGAAAATAGCATCAGCTCTGGAAGAACCACAGCACTGCTCGACGGGACAACCATGAACAGGAAACTGGCCCCGTTTACATCAGCTATGGTTTGGATTTTTGTTTGTAGGGTTGCGGAACTTTTCCAGTGCAACATAAATGATATATTTACAGCCACTGTGATGCTACATTATAGATGTTTCTATGTCTCTTTTTCCAAATAACTTAACAATCAAACACACCTCCAGTGCTTCTTCCTAACACAGATATAACTGTGTCCTTCAAGGCAAACACCGACAGCTGTCAGTGCAAACCAAAGTTTACAGAACACAGAACAATCTTTGACTACAGACAGAAAGAGCTGAAGCACATCTGGCAGGACAGCTGTGGTGGAATGCCCGGCTCTCCCTACTCTCTCTGGAGACAGCGGTGGTGTGAAAGAGGCGGATGTCAGTGTGGTTCGACCACACGCGGCAGCTAACGACCTTAACGAGCCTCGGCTACGAAGGAACCAAATAAAAACGTGGATGGAGGCACGCAGATGGAAGAAGGGAGGTAGGAAGAGAAGCTTGGGAAGGGGACGAATATAGGAAAAGAAATGAAATATGAGGAGGAAAATAAATAAAGAACAAGATGAAAGGTAAGGAGAGAAGGAAAGGACAGAGGAGGCAAATAAAGGAAAAGAGAGGGAAGGTTGTCGAGTTTTGACTTTGCCGTCCTCTGGGGGAGAAAACACTGTTCTGCTGCAGGGGAGGTGACCACAACATCAGGGACAAACGCGTTGTGTGTGTTTGTGTGCACGTGTGTGTGCGCATGTATGCAACTGTGTGTGCAAGGCCCTGGGCTCTGTCCTTGCCTCCCACCCTGACCTCTGACCTTTGACCTCCAGTCCTTAGTGATGCTGCAGCCTGCCAGCAGCATGACGGATGTTCCTGCAGCTAACCAGTGCTGACATTAGAGAGACTGTGTGCGTGTGTGTGTGTGCACAGACAGGCGTGTTGAATATACATATACAGACTACAGCAGTCGATATCACAGTTTAAAGATACACTAGAGCAACCTGCTCACAAACAGACAAAAACAGACGAAATTACTTTTTAAAAATCACTCTCCTGAGACGAGATCAGTTTCACCAAAATGTTTTCACGTGACAGTGCCCACTAGTGGCAATAGTTATGGTGGGGGGGAAAAAGAAAGTCAGGAAACTACAGAGTCATGAAGTCGGTCAGCAGACAGGAGGCTGGAGTTCACTGATATTCACCTTTTTTCAACTTTCATAGCATCCTAAACAAAGGTTGTTTGGATTTTTGTGTGTTTGTGTCTAATTTTTATAGCAGTGGCAGATCTTATTTTTCTCCACTTGTAGTAGGTGCCATACGTCCTGCAACCTCTACAGACGGGCACAAATGTTTTGGCAGCGGTAAAACTATAGTAATCAGTAATTTGCCCGGAAAATGACATCTGTTATTGACTGTGACTGTTATTCACTATATTATAGAAATGTAAAAAAAAGAATCCAAAGTGCATGAAAAAAAAACTTTGTGCCAGGAGTGTACAGTACAGGAACGAGGAGAGGCAAGCCACTCGTCGTACAGGTGACAACCAAGAACAGCTCCAACATAAAACGTAGACAGCGACCTTAAAGAACAGCGAGGCTTCATGAGAGGAGACAGTATTCTGATGTGGGACGAGACTGCAGCGATGAACAGGTGAGTCAGATCGGCTGATGTGCTTAAGTGGTGAAGATAAGAAAAGATCCACAGACATGCAGGTCCCATATGTTCAGATGCTTGTCACTGCAAATGAACTCCAACAGAGGTCCTGGTTGTGAATTTATGAGTGTGAGTGTGTGTTGGGGGGGGCAATTTCAGGGTCAGCAGCCAAATCTCTAACAGATGGTCTGTTCCAGGGTGAGACCAGCGCCTCCTGCTGGCAGATGAGCTGCGAGAAGAGAAACAAACTCTGGACTCAAACCCTGGAGAGGCCCCCTTTTTGATTCCCTCTCCTTCCAAGTCTTTGCCCCCTTCTAGTCTACTCTTTCTTCCATTTTCTCCTCCCTTTCCAAATAATCAAATTTACAGCATGTTTTCCAGGTTCTGCTGCTTTTGTACTTCACTCCTGTTTTTCTTTTCCTCCCTCTTCTCTTCCTGGTTTGTTACGTCCCACTCTTTTGACACCTATCTTTCTCCTTTCCCATCACATCCATCTTTATTCCTTCCACCTCTCTCTCATATATAATCACTCTCCATCTCTTCCTCATTTTCCCTTATTCCTGTTCCTCATCATGATAATTACCCAGCTTTTTCTCTTTCTGTATGGCTCAATGACTCGTCTTCCATCTCTTCTTCCTCTTGCTGCTTCTTTCCTTCATTCTTCCACTTTTATCTCATTTCACCTCTTTGATTCTCCTCTTCCTGTCTCCTTGCTTTCCTGCTCTGCCTTCTCTTGCTTTTCATCCATTTCGTGCTGCTCCTCCATCATCATTATCCCAGTCTTTTCAAGCCTTTTCTTCATTTCAATATGTCTTCTTATCTTTCTCACCCCCCCCCCCCCCTCCTCCTCACACCCTCTTCCTTTCAAACATCTCATTCTCAGGCTTCTCGTCCTGCTTCTCATTTTCTCCTGCCTTTGCCCTTCCCCTTTGTCTTCCTCCACTGGGACCTGCTGTCCTACCTGAAGCTCTCTGCTGGATCTGGGGATTTTCTGCAGCCGAGGCCATGAAAGAGGCGGCCTTCGGCTGGAAGCTCACCGAGCACGCTCGGAATCAACAAACGCTGCTCGGTTGTTGAGGTGTTGAAAATGTTAACATGCTGTGGCTGCAGTCTCACTGCTTGAGTCCTCATGTTGGTCAGACGACATGTGCTGGGTGTCCAAACACTTTTACAGGTCTAGGCACTGCAGCAGCTGCTGAGTGTTATCATCGATTTTTGTTCTTTTTTATGTTCTAAAGTTTTCTCCTTGTTTGCTAAACTTTGGTTTATGGAAGGATCTGAGCATGCTCAGAGCATGCAGGATCTATTGGAGGTAGCACCCACTATTTTTATGCCTGCACAGCAGACTGAGGCACCACCATCATTCTAGAGTCTTTTCCTATTGCAGCCTATCTACCCTCTCTGAATAAGAACAGTCATTGATCGAAACAATCAATGCAGCACCAGCAGGTGAAATTTAATAGAAGTGTAATCACTGGTAAAGCATTAACTGTATCAACAACAGCTCCTAATGTTAGCTTTAGAAAAGAGAAAAAATGATGCAAATTGACAGCTGCTTACAGTCCATCCTCTGGGTCTGTGGGTGACCCAGGAAATAAAATGTAACTTTAATTCATCAAAGCAAAACATACAACTCAATTGTGTGTTTGACATCCACCGCACATAGCCTGAAACAGAACCAGAAAATAAAAGACAAAAAGCAGAGACGATGTTGCACTACAAACCACTGGACGGCTGTTTCATCACTTCACATATCCTGTCAGACATACATGTGCAAACAAAGCCAGGCTACCTCCAAGCTGGTCAGAGTGGTTATTGCTCTACTTTATGCACGCACAAAATGAATAAAGAAAATGAAATAGTACATGTAGCCCGCACAAAGCATCATGAAAAAAATAGCTATAATCATTATACTGGACAAATTTAACCGATGATATTTTTGTTTTGTTTTCCTTAAAAAAGGCTGAGAAATATGGAAGAAACTCATGTTCTGGGGTCTGGATCTCCTTGACAGAGATCACAGCGCTGCTCTGGTCTGTCCCGGTTACTGTCTACCTGCTCTCCCACCCTATTCCGCATTAATGAAAGACATGTGGTGGAGACATAATACTATTGTCTGTCAAATCTGCTTATGGAAAGGGGGAAGTGGCAGGGATCTGCCTGTTGTTGTGTGGGTGGATGGGCAGATCATCTGCCTCGGATGATGGCTTAATCCAATCACGGCGAGCGGATCACAGGAAGCGGATTCACCGTAAACTGCCGGCCAACCGGCCTCACAGAGCGAACCTGAATCAGTCAGCGTGTCTGTCTGTCAGAGCTCCCTGCTGCGGCTAATTCAACAGGACGCCTCATCAGCGGCGCTCATTGTGCTTATTTATGGACGACTGTGATGATGACGGACCGATTCAAAAGCATTTCACACTTTAGCAAATGTCCATTAAAGGACAATCACAGCATTGCAGCTTCCATTTAGTACACTTCCCTTCGCTTTAATGTTATTTCTGACAGTCCCCACATGCCAAGAGTGTGATTAAGGATATTTTTAAATCTATTTAGCTAAATCTCACAGGCTCATTCGGCCAAATCCAAACAGCAGAGAAAACAACTGGATCGTTCTACTTCAGTCAGCAGAGCAACGAAAAACTGAGTCTGATTTCTCGATGTTTTTGTTCTGTCAGCTTAGCTTGCAATTAAACCTGCACTAAAAGGTCTGTTTTAATCTCCAGATCCTTCATCGCTCACTCTTTATTATCACTGATTGTTTCAGCTCTATGGAAATCAGAATCATCGTAGCAAATCTGCCACGTGCGATCAACTTATTGTAGCATTTTACAGCCTTTGGATACACACAGTACATTCGGCTGGTTGGGTCTGAAATACAGATATTTTTGTGGAAATGATGTAACATGACGCATCACCTTTCACCTCCCAGCCTCTATTAGCTTGGTTAACGGTGGACCTCACAGTGCAAATCCAAAACTGGTAAATCATTAAAAGAAAAGATGGAGAAAAGAAGCTGAATGTACACAGGGAAAAATAGACAGGCGTCAAGGCCGTCTGAGCAGCTCTGAACTGAAAGCAGAAATCAATACAACACAGAAACATTTCTGAATCCAATATCCTACTGCCTCACTTAGCAGGAGGAGGAGAAAAATGGAGCGCAAGAAAAATGAAGGAGGAGGAGGATTCTATCAAACAGCAGCTGATGAAAATGAATATGCGACGGTGGTAAAGCTTCCTCTTGATATGTATCTGTTGTGTAATATTCCCATCGCACTTGATTCTGGGGAGCTCGAGGCTATCTCGCCTCAAACTGGACACGGTGTGAAGTTTACCTGGACAGGCTCTGCAGAAAAGCAGTCTACATCTTTCTCACAGGCAATTTTAGAGTTGATGTAGAGACTTTATTGGCCTGTTATTAATTTATCGGAATATTTTGCTACTTTAGTTTTATTACTTTTTCACTGGTAAACCGATAAGCAAATGTGAAAAGTTCCAATTTGTGACATGGCAAAGCATGCTTCTTTTTTTGTTTTGTTTAATTCTCTATAAAGAATATTCAAGTTTCCAAATGAGTAAATTAACCGAGAGCCAAAAAAGAGAGTGTGGCCAATAAGCAGAGAGGTTTTATGATTGATAAAAGTGATGAGCATCTGTTTTATGAAACGAAAGCAGTTCCATGCTCATCCCTCTGTGGATACACAGGAAGGGAGAAAAAGGACAATACTGTCATTTAAAAATGACATTAGGCTTCCCAGTGTCAGGAGTCTATTCTTTTCCCGTCCTATTCATTTTCCTTCCATGTTTCTTCTCGTGCAGCAGGCCGTAAGCTGCTTGTAGCACAAATCACATTTTAATTAGCTCGATCCCGACTAACGACCTCCTCCTCCAGGATTACCTGCCAGCGTCCGTCTAATCCTTCCGTCCGCTGTCTCTTCTCCCCTCATTCAAACCTTTTTCCTCCTCCTCCTCTCTGACCTCCTCCCTCCGTCTCAGTTTAATTCTTCATCCTTTTCCTCGTCTGTATCAAACAGAGGGGTTTTTTCTCATCCCGTCAAAGATGCAACGTTTACATTCTGCACAAATCAGACGTTTTTACTGTTTTCACACTCCACATATTTCATCTCTCCATTGTGCGTTTTCATATCGTACGCAGTTTTCCTTCCATTTGCTTGGCTGCTGGTTTTGTCACATTCTAATAAAGCAGCTGTGCATTTTTCCCCATTTCAATTTCGCCTACTTTTCCATCCATATATTTCAGCATAATGTATCAAGCTGAAATTGTCGGCTGCTATGAGTTTCCTGTTCTCATCTGTTTTATTCTTATTCATGTTCTGTGGTCGCTTTCTGTTCGGGAACTCGTTACGAGTTTTGTTAGGCGGCAACTTTTCTAGATTTGATGAGAAGTGATGCAGAGAATCTTTCAGCAGCTGCTGTAGAGTAACAGAGCGAGAAAGGAAGCGGGCATCATTTTGTATCTGTAAAATATTATATTTCAAAGATATGTAAAAATATATATGTTTAGTACTCTGTAAGACGTACAAGGTTTGATAAAGTCATGTGGGTAGCAGGTTATGGTCAAACAAAGTAAAGCTGGAGACAACAGTGGGTCTGACAGTGTTACTGATAAAAAAATAAAAATAAACTAAATAAATATTTGTTGATGTTGACACTGAGGGGAGGTCGGCGCTTTGCGTCCGGCTCCTCCTCCTCCTGCTGTGTTGTAGGTAGGATGGGAGAAAACCTTATTAACTTTGGAAGGATCCTTATGTTAATACCTTCCAAATAAGTGGATTAACAGGGGGGTCAGCATAGATTAGCCATCAGTTTTGTTCAGTCCTGATGTCTCTCCTTCTTGAAACCCCATGATCTGAGCAAAATCCTGCAAAATAAAGGCTCGGGGCCAAATGGGGCCCAGACGTCACCGAGCTGTTGACTTCCTGGATGGCGAAGGGGGCAGACCTGACAGAAAAGCCCTCTCTTATGTTTGTCACAGATCTTGTCCCATTACCTTCATCGCTTTTCTTTGCGGTGACCTCCCTCTACTCTTTGTCTGCTCTCATCTCCTTCCCTCCCTCACAATAAAACAGGAACATCAAAGCTTGTGTTGCTGTGACAACAGGCCCATATGAACCCCATCCAGACCTCCTTTCCCGCTGCCCTCTGTTCACACTGGCTTCCCTAATTGGCTGGATCAGCCAGTGGACTCTGATCCCCTTTCGGCAGCAGCACAGAGCGGTGACTTGGCAGATGAATATGAATTAAGGCCCTTGTACGTCCCCTCTTTCATGGCTGCTCTGCTTCATCTCGGGGTCGAGCCGCCATGATGTGAGGTGGGATGGAAGGCGCAATTTCATGATGATGAACCCAACTGTGGGGCAGACAGAGGTTCGGGTCACGTTGTGAGGTCAAACGGCTCCTTTTGACATCAGAGAAACAACCAGAACAGAAAGAATTGCTTGATTTGGATCTTGGACAGAATGTTCTGAGGAGACGGATGCTGCATTCATTTTGTAAACCAGGGAAGTGCAAGTGGTTAGTCACCTATGTATCTTTTCTTAAAAAAAAACTTACTTTGCTGTGCTGAATAAAAGATTCGTCATGGCCCTTCAAAGTCACCTTTTGAACAATTCATTTTAGTTTTAACCCTGTGCAAGCAGAAAATCTGCTTATCTTTGCAAGTTCTCAGTCATCCAGGCCACGGTAGTCTTAAGTGCTTAAGTTGAAGGCATCAGGGTTGGGGCGACCATTCTTCAAAGCCCCTCACATGAGAGGTGAAACATCTTCATGAACATAAGACATCCAGCTGCCTTCAACGTAACATTCAAGAAAGCTTCGTGAAAAAAAGCAACAAAAAGGTGGCTCACTTTTGGTCTTGTATTTTCTAGGTCGTGTATGGTTGTGTACATATACATGTATACATGTACACGCTGTCTGTTTGATATTTAATGTTTGCTGCAAGCAGAGTTTCCTTTGAAGAGCCAATTAGGTTTTAGAGAAGTTAAATAATGAAGTTCTAGCTGCATTTGCATGCTTGCTGTTGTTCATAAGCATTTCATTGTGTACATAAAATTTATATCACACTGCTTAACATCTGAGAACATGTACTGCTACATTTCTAAGAACTATCACTAACAGCCTTTCACAGAAACATCCCATTGTTATCTGATTGATGATGGTTTTGCTGGCTGAAATGATGACTATCAACATGCAGCAGATTTTATCTGTAGCTAGCAAGTGCAATATAAGTACTCCTGACTCGTTAGTGTTTCCTGCACACTCATTTTAAAACAAGGCTGAATCCAACAACAGCTTTTGACATCTACCACGTCCAGTAGGACAGAAGATATGGGTCTGTTGTTGTTCAGTGTTGCTGTTCCTTGGTTAATTTCTTATGTTTCGTCTTGTTTGTGAGATAACCTGCATCAATGAACCTTTTCATGTGTTGTAACATATTTTCAGGGCTCATCTCAAACCTGCAAATTTGGAAAATGGCCTCTTGTGTCTACATTGGATCTCTTTGTGGCAGTAGGCCTTTGCTAGTCCTTGGTGTTTCTTTAGAACAGGGGTCTCGAACTCCAGACCTCGAGGGCGGGTAACGTGCACGTTTTAGATCTCACCAAGGGTCAACACACCTGAATCAAATGAGTAGTTCATTACCAGGCCTTTTGAGAACTTCAAGACATGTTGAGGAGGTAATTTAGTCATTTAAATCAGCTGTGTTGGATCAAGGACAGATCTAAAACCTGCAGGAATCCGGTCCTCGAGGTCTGGAGTTCGAGACCCCTGCTTTAGAACATTGCCTGCTGTGCCTTATATTCTAGTTGAATTAAATGTATAGCTCCTATGTAATAAATAACACTGGTGAAACATACATAAGTCCTCAGTCACAGTAGTGTAAAAATAGGACAGCGACCTCCATATGACCAAGAAAACACAGTAGTGCTGAATTGTTTTTTCCTGTCTGGGGCCGACTGCTAGTATTTACAGCAATGATGAGCAATGATCCATGCAGGGACGGAGGCATGCTGTCCCCTTTGTTTCCATTTCATCAGACTTTCTATGTGAAAATGATTCAGCTCTGAAAATTGTTTTACAGCCTCATGGACTGCAATCCAGAACTACAAGTTCTGTGAATCTTTGGTCATGTTAGGGATGATCTTTTCATCCATGAGTGTGGCTGCTCCTCTCTATCGGCCCATCACAGCAGGTGCACCATCAGCTGTGTGTGCAACATTTCCTATGAGACATCCTCATAGCAAGGCTTTCTAACTCGAACTGAGACAGCAATCACAGTGAATAACACAAATTCAGTTTCAAAGCAGAAAAACTCAGAGATGCGCACATTTACGCATCTTTATTACGCCTAGGAACTTTTAAAACTGCTCTTAAAACTCACCTCTTCTCATTGGCTTTTAGCAAGGTTTAACTTACTGTTTTAACTTATTGTTTTATCAGTGAGGTGTTTTATGTACTTGGGTTTTATTGTATTTTATATTTGTATTTTATTGTACAGCACTTTGGTCAGCCTTAGTTGTTTTTAAATGTGCTTTATAAATAAACTTGACTTGACTTGACTTGACTTTATTAACGCATGGATGGTTTGTGATATGACAGTATAATGTGTTGTGTTCTTCTACACGGTGTAAATGTCAGCTATTACACATAGGTTTCAGATGTATATGGAGGAACAGTTTATAGTAAAGCAACTCTCTGCGTAAATCCTGCGCTCCACCTGAGCCTCAGTTCTCAGGACCCAACGTACTTCCAGCAGGATTCATCTTTATGTCATTAACATATTGATTATTCTTCAGCCTTCTCTCATTTATCGAAACTACCACGATTTTATCAAACATGCGTAACACCTGCACACTACGCTATAAATGAGAAATTTTCTTCATTTAGATCTGGTCCAATATGTGTTTGAGAGAATCGTATCTGATGTGTGGATCCTGTGCAGTCGGCCGGTGGCAGCACCGCCCCTGGCACCACACATCTGATGTAGACGCAAACAGACTTGCAAGTTTGAAGGCAGTTTGAAGTCAAGTTTGAAGGCAGCAGGTCTCCATCTTTGAAGCGAACATGTCAAAAACAAAGAAATAATTTTTGCATTGCCTAACATATAGCATGTATGAGATACCGCCATGCTAGGTGTTAAGGCTGAATCTGAAACAGCATGACAGTAAAAAAAAGAAAAAAGACATCTACTGCACACTGTGCATCACTGTTTGTGATGCAGTACTTATTGTTTTGAAAATCTCCAGTGAAGAAGAGAAGCATATAACTATAATTTACTGTACGGCCTCACAATTACTGCCACACAGCAGTAGCACTTTCACAGTGGTGAGGATAACAAAGGTTGGTGTTTATTTGGAAGAATATAACTGATATGTAAATCTGCCAGCAGGGAAGATTCCTCTCCAGCTGTCCTATATCTGACTGGGGAGAAAACAATTGTGTAGGTTTAAACTTTAGCTTTAGGTCAGGAAAACTGTGAGAAACTGGCAGATTAATCAGCAGATGTGCATTAAATACTCGGTTGATAAATGTAAAAGAGCAAAGAATTATATGGACTAGACTGTGTGAGTTTAAATGTTTCTCCAAACCACAGGGCTTAAATGTTTTACATGATGCTGTCTGGCACTGTTTACATCAAGATTAATATCCGGGCTCAGGTTTCTGGACTATCCAGAGAAGCTTCCTACAAGAGAAGACTAATCGGTTAGCAAGACATGTCCACCCTACAGAGTTTTTAATGTTACAAAGGTGGCTCTCTTTTAAATTTACTCTGGTAACTTATGCCAAGCAGCTCTCACATAATTGGATCTTTAGCAGGTTATGTTCAGAGTTTGGTTTAAAATTTGCCTAGAAGCAATACACCTCACCTTGGAGAACATATGTTGCAGGTTGCAATCAGGGTTGGGGGGGGATGCTCGAATTTGCCCAGCTATCAGGGTACACTTTGGACAGGTTGGGTCCATCACAGGCCTAGAGTGGCTGAGAAAGTAATAAATCGGGACACCACTGGCTGCAGATGATAAGAACCTTAATATAGACTCATGTGCATGTTACTGCACACTTACAAAGACCTTTGAGTTATATGCTGTCCTGCTTCTAACTGTTTTAGCTGGGAGTGCGTGGTCAAGGCAAAAGGGCACATATTAATCACAGTCCACAATCGCAATCACAATTCTCCCAAAAGATTTAGTTCAACTCAAGAGCGCATGATTAATCATGTATTTTTTGCTTGATGCAAATCCTGTCACTGTAACCTGAAGCTCTAAGCATAACCATCTAAACTCTTCGGATCCGGTTTTTCACTCTAATTTTATTTGGAAATTCTGACCAGAAGATTTGATTCATTCATTTGATTCAAAAGACAACAATTTCTCCTTTTAAAAGGGTTAGTGATGGGCATGGAGCAGTCAGTTACAATCACTTTTCTTAGTTGATGTGAAGATAGTTTTAATGCACAGTGCTACACCTGTAACTGACTTGGCAGAGCATGCACCCCATGGCCTGAAAGCTGAACTTCTTCCTGCAGCTGCTTGTGTTTGAGTCCTCCGCAGGGCATTTGCTCCATATCGTTCTCCCCCTCCTTCTCCAGCTTCCTGTCTACTTTTCTCTATCACTGTCAAAGTGCTCTACAAATGAAATTATTAGTCTTTCTTCCTTCTAATTCATTTTCATTTCATTCATTCTCTGAATCACTGCCCACATCACATCTTGCAGGGATTCAGATTCAGTTTTGTGTTCACTTACAGGAAAACAACAGAGCCATCAGAGCTCTGCAGGTGGGATTAAGAAACGTCTTCATTTGGAAGAGCCACAGACTCAAGGACCTGTCCTTGTTGTGTGACTGGACTTTGAAAAATAACTTTTATCTTACATCCACATATATTTGTTTGAATGAGCACGATAAGAGAAAATCAAATGGATAGTATAAATGTGTGTTACTACTGACTGGGTATAACTACATATGAATCAAACCACAACTTTTGGTGATGGACGCAAACCCAAAAAGCCCACAAACAAGACTCCAAGCTACAGAGAGCCTCTGTTTAGGACCACCAGCACTAAATGGCAAGATCGTCACATGGAATCAGCAGCAAATGTTACTCTGTCTTAATGTGCATTGCTCAGTACTAATAATTTGTAATAGTCTGACGTCACTTTTAAAGAGCTGCTGGGTGACTGAAATGGGAAGTTGTGTTGAAGAGCAAACTTCCAACTTACCTGTTGGTCTACATTCTGACCTTCACCTGCTGTCATGAGCTTTGGGATGGAAACTGATTTAATAAGACTGAATATAAGCCTCCTCTGTATGGTGCCTGGGTACATCCTTAGAGACAGGCTGAGGAACTCAAACACTGGGTTCAGGCATCTGATCAGAATTATGCATCATATATGGCCTTAAAAGACCTTGAAATACCCTAGACAGAGCTGGGATATGTTGCTGAGGAGAGGAACATCTGGACTACCTGACTGCTGCTAGTGACCTGGCATGTATTGGCTGGATAGCTGGATGGCTGGGTGGTTGAAGTAAAAGTGCTGGCACACTAAGAGTACTGGCACACTAATGCTGTTATTTTTGTTTTTTTAATATTCTTAGACTTTTTCTCTAAATAAAAGCATGTTATCTTTTTTTTTGAAAACTAAGCATACATGTAGATACAACTCTATGATTTCCATATGATCTCAAACAATGAAGCTAACGGCAACAAGTGTAAGATAAAGCACTGATGCTTCAGTCTTAATTATATGCAGGCATCATATTAGTGTAAACGTATTCTCTGAAAAGCCCTGACATTGACCCTCTCTGCAATCCGTTAGTCCTGTTAATTCAGAGGGACTGGTAGGACTCATCAATCAGGAGCACGTTGAGCGGCAGGTCAGGAAATGCTCAGCTACGTTCCTGGTTTCGTCGTTAATGGGAAACAATATCGGTTTAAGAGAGCGGGTCCACTCTGTGATTTGCCTCTAAGCTGCTCATTAATTACTGAGAGCATTAATCTGCGGGGCTTAATAGGCGATCAAGGGGCTGTAACGTGAAGCAGCAGCATGTGACCGGCACACACCTTAAGCCTCTGTTAATCTATGAGCCGAGAGCCCGCCTCCACCCGTTTAATTCAGAGAAGTTTTCAGTTAAAAGACAAATTGACTGGGTGATGGCACAAGCTTAGAGAGGCTGGCAACCAAGTAAATTCACTTTAATACTTTCCATCAGTTGGCCTGTTTAAGTTGGGCCCCTGCCCACAACTCAGAGTGTTGTGAGTTGAACTTTTAAATTGAACTTTTGATTCCACCTGATTCTTTTGAACTTTAGCGAAAAAATGGTACGTGACATAAACCATGCAACCATTCCTGAATTACATCTGACCGATCTCCGCTTCAAGGCAATCCTGTCCTGAAACTCTGGAACTTTTGGCACAGCTGCTAGAAGCCCTTTTCTGTCTGCTTGCACTTCTGTGATTTAACCTCTGAACTTTAGATCTCTGGATAAGTGTGAATTCTAAGTGATGTATCATGTCAGGATTTTTTTCTTTTTTTTTTCAAAATATTCACAAGGTTGTGCGCTGTGAAAACACGGTATTACTGTGGCACCAATACAATCTCCCCTCACCACAAGCCCTAGTCTGGCACTTTGTCCTTCTCAACACAGTAAAAATCATAAATGAAATACATACATATATACAGATATGTATGTATGTATATATACAGATATATATACATATATATATATATATATATATATATATATTAGGGGTGCAACGATATTCGTATCGATATTGAACCGTTCGATACAGTGCTTTCGGTTCGGTACGCATATGTATCGAACAATACAACATTTGTAATTTATTTTATCAATTTTCCTTCTGACGATGCTGTCTGTGTTGAGCGCTCAGTGAATCTGTGTTCGACTACTCCGCCTAGGCTGCACTGTCGAGCGCAGATCCACTGAGCGCTCAACACAGACAGCATAGTCAGAAGGAAGAGCGCAGGGCAAGCTAGCAAGACAGCAGTTAAGCTCTCCTTGCAACATGGACCTCCCCCACCCTCATTCAGATCTGGCGTTTGGAATTATTTTGGTTTTCATGTGACGTATGACCCTGAAGGTAAGCGAGTCATGGACTAAAGTAAAACAGTATGTTGGATGTGCCATGCAATGCTCAATTACATGGGTGTGAACTAGTGTGTTAGCGCAGTTAGCTCGTTAACGTGTTTGCCGTCTAGCCCCATGCACAGAGCGATCGGCGGTAGCTCGTTAACGGAGATTTGCCGTGTTGTGGCGTTAAGGTCATTTCAACGAGATTAACCTGAAAGCACTAGTGGGAACACAACGAATATGACTGCACATTTACGCAGACATCATCCTAGTGCAAAGACAAGTGGAAGCAGACAAAAAAAAGCAAGCATGCTACTAACTTTAGCCGAGTCATTTAGACAGCTGTTAGCACATGATTCTCCTTATGCTGCTGAGAATATAGCCCAGAAGAAGCGGACAGTATAGCTTTTATTTTGGAAAGAGCCATTTCTCTGTAATAAACTCTCTTTTCCAAAGATGAGTGATTCCTCAATCAGATACAGGGCTTGCAATATCGCCAGCCCGACGTCCCGGAGCTAGCAATTTTTTCAGTCGGTTTACCAAAATCTATCTCTTCCCTGCCCGTCGGGCTATTGTAGGAAAAATATATGTCAATGCTTTTGCATTCTTTCAGAAATGTAGCTGGGTAATTATGTCATTGGCATCGGTGAGCCACTGTCAATATGTGACATATTGAAGTCGCGTTTGAATTTGCGCTTGTTTTTTTGCTTTCACTTTGCAGTCGTGCGAACTGTGTATAGAGAGCGACAGCACTGATCTGTGAGTGATGATAATTTGTGCACCAATTCCTCTGACATCGTCTTATTAATCGTTAGCTTACTATGCAAACATGACAAGTGAAATCTCCCGCAGCTTAAACATGTGAGAGGTTGATCGCGCAGAGAATCGCTGAGCTTATGTGAGTGAGCGTGTAAAAGCATTTCAGTTCTGCTGAGCCAAATAAGACAGGTCAGGGTGAAGAAGTGACAGCCAAAGAAAAGCTTACCACAAAACGGAGAAGTTATGACAAATCAGACTATAAGGCAAAAAGAAAGTGCAGCTTTATGGTTTCATGGACAAAAGAATTTCTGTGGCTGCAATATGATGAGCTAAATAACCAGGGCTGCACATAAGTGGTCCGCAGGTGCGCATTCGCTGTCAAAATAAAAAACACGCACAAGGGTTAGGGTTAAATTTAAAAACTGTACTTTTGAGTTAAAATATATATTTATAATTTTAATAAATGACAAATTAAAAATGCATGAACATTTTTTTGTATCGAAAAAATATCGAACCGTGACACCAAAGTATCGAACCGAACCGAACCGTGAATTTTGTGTATCGTTGCACCCCTAATATATATATATATATATATATATATATATATACATATATACATACATTGTATGTATGTATGTATATATATATACATATATACATACATTGTATGTATGTATGTATATATATATACATACATACAAAATCTGTTTAAAAAAAATATATATATATATATATATATATATATATATATATATATATTTTTTTTTTTTTTTTTTTTTTTTTTAAACAGATTGCACCATTTCCTGCATCTTTAGATTTCCACCAAGTGGTCCTACCAAGTTAAACTTGTGTCAAGCTTCAACCAATGAGAGAGAAGTAAATTGTTTCATACTGGGGCGGGGCTTAAGGATTCAGGAACTATAATAATTGTATTTGTGTTACTTTCAGGCAGATCTTGCCTTTCAGTTTATCTTAATTCCTTCACAGAGTTTCTGAATATCTGTTTTACTGCTGAGGGTTTTCAAAAAATAGCATAGAAAGTTTATTATTGTTGTCTCTGCCTGAAAGTATTTGTGAGGTTAATTCGGTACTAATGGCTAACCCTGTAAAGCACTGTTTCCATGGTGATCAGTTCCCACTGGGGGTCAGGACATCAGAAAAACAAAGTTAGATACATCAGGGACATGCAGTGTGTTTACCTGGTGCACTCTCCCCCATTAACACTCTGACATCACCTTGCCACGCACAAAACTTTAGTCAGCCTCTGTTCATTAGTTCCCATGATGCAACACTAACCTAGCAACCAGACCTGTGGCTAACTCCCCTGCTGCTTCCACGCTCTCATTGGATAGGTTCCCGGGGGTCATGGCCCAGCGCTGCCCTCCCTGCCGACCGGCCATCTGTCTTGGAGACTCCGCCTTGAAGCAAGCAGAACCCACCAGGAGCAGCTGCCGACACCAACGGAGGTGGTTAACCAGAGCCAGGACACGGCGGGAGGCGGCTTTAGCGGAGCCGCTTTTAGCTCGCTTGGAGCTGAAGCAGGCAGTCGCATCCTGTTCAGAGCGGACAGTCGAGCAGTGACTTTGATCTCTGAGATAATCTCATAGGTGTCAGCTTCTGAGATGCCGAGTTCAGTGCAAATATGACAGTAATATCACTGCTACTCTGTGGAAATTACATGATGAAGATAAAAATATGCAGCTATGAATGTTCACAAAAACAAGAAAGCTGAAAAAGCTGCAGCAGAGCCGCATAGTTAAATAAATCCACAGGGAATGCAACTGTGCTAAGGTTAGGCCTCAAGCTCAGTGTACAAATGATGGCTTAGACAAAAGTAAGAAGACATCTATTCAATTCAGTTTTATTTATATAGCACCAAATTAGAACAACAGTCAATTCAAGCTGCTTTGTAAGGTAAAGAATCTACAACAGAAGTAAGAAAACAGTCAAACAACATCCGAACCTCAAACATACATGTGAGCTATTCAGCCTCAGTAACGTGTCTAAACTAAACTTTTGAAATGATCATTTTAGGCATTTATTTCTTTTTGAATATTATGGATATTATTATTTCAAATATTGTTTAATATTATGGCAGTTTTTCCTTAAAACTTTTGCCTGTCAGAACAACCTGGACTGCATATGACCTAATCTACAAAAACAGAACTAATAACGGACATTGAAATATAATAAAACTCAACAATTTGTAATTAGAAACATTTCTAGAAGACAGAAAACTCTAATGATTCATTATTGAACGCCTGAAAACTGTATTCATTTCTCCATTTTTTGTTTTTTTTTCTTCTGCAGGAAGGGCTTTCATATTTCAGGTGCTTTTATATTTCACGCCAATAAAGAAAACTCAGGCTGACAGAAAGGACAGTTTGACAGTTTATTCAAGCTGCAGTTTAAGAGCGAAGACACTCAAACTCTGAAGAGAATACAGAGCAGTTCACTGTGCTGAATATTCATGATTATAGCAGTACACGTGGCTTCTAAAGCTACTATTTGTTAAAGGTTACATGTCAGCAAATAAACCAATAACTGAGGTAGAGACACTTAAGAAAAATGTGAACAGTTCACCTTCAGAAGACAGAAGCCTATTGTTCATTCAAGGCTCCGTATTCACTGTTATCTGGGAGATAAGCACAGAGTTATTGTGTGCCCATAAATGTATAAACCTGACAGAAAAATGTTAAAGAAAACAAAGTGGTGCTTGTTCTGTTGCAATATCAACACTGATTATGCACAGATATCAAACACACACACAAGACATGCATGTATGTGTTTGTGTACCGTTTTGACTTTGATTAAATAAGTCATCAAGTAACTTCTTCTTCTTCTTCTTCTTTAGAAGTATTTGAAACTTGCTGAAATCCTCTAATCTTCTCTATGTCTTACATGAACTTTCGGTCATACTGGTAATGCCCACAATGTCCCAGAAACCAGTCCCAGTAACATCTAGTTAGGACCTGGTAATATACTCTGAATTACCCTGTAGTTGTTACTGTTAACCCCAGAACCTTTAAGTACCTGCAATACAACAAAAGTTGTATTGTATGTAGTTAAGAAAAGTTACTTCCAGTAGATCTGTAAGGTCATCTACTTCCATAGATGACCCTAAACATTATAACTGCGTTATTAATGTAGTTATGAATTGCATGTGCTAAGACTAAGTGTTGAATATAATGTTTGTTTCCTCCATTTGCATGCTAATTATGTTACAGTGCTGATTTAAAGTCTTCCTAGGGAAGCACGTTGGCGTGACAGCCATGATATTGTTAACAATATTCTCTCCTTCTTCCTAAAAGATACTGTAAATCCACTGGGTCTACTTAGGTCGCTCTTAACAACCATCCTCAGTGACACCTGGAACCTTTTGAAGGATCTCAAGTTCCTTATGAGTAACCTTTAAAAGTCTGCCTCATTTACTGTGCATACCTAAAACTGCCATGGATCTGTACTTCCTAAAAGCTTATGTGCCGTCTGAAACTCCAAGAAGGTTTAAATTACACCCGTGTAACCACACCACAACACAAACTAAGAACGCTTTCATAGAAAACCACCTAAATCACCCTAAATGTGGCAGCAAATGCTTTACATCTCTGCTAACTGTAATTCACAATAAGTCAGACCTCTCTAGTGCCTTTAACAACTTTAAGAGACAGATTTCAGTTGCGTCTGGCTGACTTTCAGAACCCGCTCTTCCAGCAATCTTTAGTATTCATATATGAAATATCTGGAAGGTCACTGAGACTTCAGCACAAAGCCGATATTCTCTGTGACCTCAGGTATGTAGTTGTTGTTGAGCTTTGCTTCTCCTATGAAAACAGTTGAAATCAGGACTATAGAACCTCTATGCAACTATGTGCACATCTAACGTTGACCCTTAAAAGCACTTCAGCAATAACTTTTTTATTATTGATAAATGTACCTGTGACACTTTGGGACTTTTTATTACATTTTGAGTTAACACTGAGACATTTGAGTGATTCACTGAAGCTCCTCTGAAGGATTTTAATACACACATGAGCCCTGCAACCTTTAAGCAACTCCTACTGACAGCGTAAATTATATCAGGAACATTTTTCCCCCACAAACATCCAACTGCTATTTTAAGTCTCTAAAACATTCTTCATACTTTAGCATTAAGGCCAGATTTATAATTCTCTCAGTGACCTAGACCTTTACACCCCCCTCCCAAAATAAATCACAAAGACCCCTAAAATCTTTAAAATGATGCCTAAAACTCGTGCTGTGTTTTCAGTGACGACCAAAACCTTTTTAGTTACTTCTCAAACATCTTAAACCACAGCTGGAACCTTTATAAGTAACCCTAAAACTTCCCAACGACCCCTGAAATCTATACAAAGAGGTCTGGCGGTTCCAAATTTGGCACAAAAGTACTGGTTCAGTCAACATGGTGGGAGCACATACGCACAAAGAGGCAGTATCTATATCTCACTACAACACCGGCAAAATAATCCAATCATGGACACAGTGTGCGTGTGCTGCAGCTCTCAGCATCCTTGCTGTTGTACATCAGTCGAATGCTGGCCCAGCTCCGATTTACAGCTACTGCCAAACACAAGCACACACTCAGAAACACACACACACATAAACACACACCTTCTTGTGTAGTGTACAGCGGCCACCCCAGATAAGCTCAAATAAACAACAGACCTGGAAAAATAAATCCGCACCCCCCTCTCCCTCCCTTACTCCCTCCCTGGGGACAAGAGAGGGCATCCAACGAATGCTGCCTGTTACTATAAAGCTTCTTGACATCGCATCACAAACACACACACGCACACACACACACAAAACACACTCTGCGATACAAACAAGAAACAGAATGGGAGGTATAGTTCCACAGGGAGGGATCACCTCTTCTATCGCTCCACACACTCCTTTTATCTACCGGCTAATGAGGAGCAGATATATACACACACAAACACGCACACATTTAGAAACCGACAAACACACACACGCATACGCATATGCACTCAAGAAGCTACATGAATACACACACCTCCTCAGGACCATGGTTTCATCAGTGAGTGTCCCACTTCTAAACTATGGACCGCTGCTTACATCATTATGTACTCCTCTGGATCTGCCTGTGTGTGCATGTGCACGTGTGTGTGTGCCAGTGTGCTGTGCATATGTGCTCTGTACATGTGCGCGTGGTGTTCATCGCAGAAAGGCTTTGAACGTGCAGTCTCTTTCCTCAGTATGGAGTGCTGTAACACTACATGCTTTAATGAGTGTGCACATGTAGAGAAAGTAAAGTTGTGTGTTTGTGGATACAACAGCATCTCTATGATTAGCCAGTAAGTGGGTTTTTTGCAAAGTAAGCAGTTGCTAAAACAGTAAATGAGCTGCCGTTGTGTACGCCGACACTACAAATGCACAATGATCTGTGTAAAAACTTTTTTTCCCCCTCCTGAAGGATTGTCGTAGCCTCCTCACTAATCCACCGAACCATCTTAATGAGTTCTTAATGTCTTAAACCCTAAACAAGCCTCCTCTTATTAATCCCACCACAGCACCATAAAACCTCAGAACACGAGTTCTGGAACATCCTCCATGATTCAATGACTTACGTCCTAAAACCTCTATTTAACAGTATGGATGCGCTCTATATGGACACAGCTTCCATGACTGAAAAGTGCAGCCAGTGCAATCTTGCACCCTGCATTCTTTTTCATGGCCACCAGGGGACCAATGCTGTCATTAAAACAATACATCGGCTTGTATATAAATCTATGACAAAAAGGCCGTACTGCTGATAGTTCCTGATTAGTTTATGTCTTCAATAGCCATTTTTTAAGTCTAAATGAATGCAGCACAATGTATGATGGATATTTTCTAGTTTATTATTATGTAAATAATCAGAATAACATTCATCTCTTTAAAAATATCCCTGCACAGCTTGGGAATTAATAATTTCACATTGGTTGAAAAGTTAGATACAACATTTCATTGGACTATATTTAACAATGGTACCCTTTTTTTTGGTATTTTACAGGGTTTTGTGATATGCAGAAGGGACTTACATCACTTTCTCTCCTGTTATGGGTGAAATGTAAACCTCTCAGAGGTTTACATGGATGATGTTAAAGGGTACTGGGATTATAGTGCTTCTGTCAAGGGAAATTCCAGAGTTTCCAACATTACGTGAACAGAGAGTAGAGAGCACTGTTTAACAGGAACAGGACACAGCTCATGGCACCTCAGTGACCCTTAGAAACTCCCGAGTGATCCAAGAAGTCCAATGAATGAACCTTGAAGCCTCTTTAATGGGTCATGGACATCCTAAATGACTCCTAAAGCGCCTCTAGTGAGCACTTGAATCTAAAACTTTAACATGGAGTCACCATGATCCCTCCAGCCCCTCAACCTCTGAGCCTTAATCAAAACATCCTGCCACCTCCTCAAGAAACCCACCCAAACCTCCAAGAAACCTGTAGAGCGGTCTCTTAAACTTTATGTACTTGTTTTTTTTTTAATTGTGGCAATTTTCTTTATGGTATCATTTTTTACTTTTACTTTAACCCTACAGTCAGTTTCAAAATAGTGATCCTAGTTCCCCGTTTTTATATTCACAAAGAGCTTAAACTGAAGAGTTTATTTTTGTTGGAGAAGTGCTCTGAGCTGCTGAACACTGAGTACTGATGCAAATCTCTGGACCTTTGGACATAAAGACTTCACAAGTTTGAGAAGAAACTAAAAATAATGTGCATTTCCAGAGACTACTGTTCTGTCCTGGGAGTTTCTGACAGACTTGTGGAGGACTGTTGGCCCCCTCATCATTACCCACTGGAGAGATGATGGAGGAGGAAGAATGAGGAGGAGGAGGAGGTGGTGGGTAGAAAAGAAGGGAATGAAGATCCCTGAGAGCAGAGGCCTCTTGTAGGAGGGCAGGAGGGAGGGGGAGACAAATGGAGGCGATAAGCTTCACTAAGGCGAACACATGAACTCTTCTACTCACCTCCATTTCTTTAAATCAAAATATTTTATCAATTTTACATAAAGGATACTTTTCTTAAATCTTTTTTTTCCCTTTCTTCTTTTTGCCAAATCACACTTAGTCACTCTGTGATTGCTTTTAAAGCTGTTTTAGAATGAAAATCTATTAAATCCATTCAGTACACAGAAGAATATGCAAAACTAAAACTGACAGGTAATATCAGGGTTTTTGTTCACATTAAAGATTTGTTAAGACTTTCAAAGGTGTAAACGGTGTGTGCAAAACATGCTTCATAAATAAATAATAAAGTACAGACTAGTAAGCAGTGCTACAACAATGCTGACAGCAAATACTGTATGTTGTGTAACGCTGTGAGGACTCGGTCTTTGTATTTTCATTTATTCTGCATTCGGTGTTTTGCTAATTAGTTTTCCAATTTCTTCTGTCTGTTTTATCATTTACGGTAAAGCACTTAATGTCAGCGCCAAACGAAATCATCACTTGTTTTTCTCAAATTTACAAAACGTTTATTTACTTACAGTATCAGCGCTGCAGGAGCACACAGTTTAGGTTTATCAAAGTTGGATTTGGTGTAAGATGCACAAATCGTCCACAGAGGTTTACAAGACTGTGTTGTCCTTTTTACCCTTTTATCAGAGTGACTTTAGTGTCATCTGATCTAAGATGCACTCTGCAACCAGTTAACAGTTGCAAACAGCCAAACGTCAAGATCTGACTTTTATTATCTGGTTTTAAGTCATTTCTGTGTGTGTTCACTCACAAAAAAAAGGAAGAGGACACAGCAACAGTTTGCAAACACTTCTGCAGATTACTCACCAATCTGTTCAGGTTTGCATATATTACTGGAATTGAAATAATAAATGAAGCTTGAGCAGAAGTCTGACTTTGGCATGTTTAACTCGGCTAAACACGCCGGTGCACACCGCGTGTCGGTGCTTTGTGCCCACATCCCATGAAGAGATTCCCATATTTGTATAGAAATGATCTCTCCCCGTGAGCTCAGACTGATCTAACTCATAACACGTGTGTTAACCGAAGTGGAGCGGAGCAGCTGAAGTCACCCTGCATACTGAACATTTTCTGTGTTTTCACTGTTTTATCTGGAAATCAAACTGGTGGCTGATTAAGAGCCAAGATAGAAAACCTCGCTAACATTCGCTCTCTCTCTCGTTTGTGAGTGTGTGTTGTGCAGCGATTACTACAGCTCTCAAACTGATGCAATCAGCAGCTAAAGAGGTTGAGAGAGAGAGAGTGTGTGTGTGTGTGTGTGTGTGTGTGTGTGTGTGTGTGTGTGTGTGTGTGTGTGTGTGTGTGTGTGTGTACCCAAATACAGAATGTTTGCATGTGGTTTCATCTAGAGAGATGAATGCACCACACACACACTTCATAAATCACTTTTTATCCGGCAATATCAGTGTCAGGCACCAGATTCCTCTCTCTCTCCGTCTCGCTCTCACTTTGTACTTTTCTCCTCAGCTTTTTTTTTTTATGCCTTTCTTTCCTTTATCTCCACCTTTTCATCTCTTACCTCCGCTCTCTCTCTCGCTCTCCACTTCTCACCACAAACACACACATGCATTCAAATCCCACAAACTGCACCCTCTTCCCTTCCCCTCTGCTGTTCACTCAGTTTGCTTTTTCTCCTCTTTCCATTCGTCCATCACACATAGGAAGTGGGTGCATTAGCAGAGCAAAGACGGCCTGATGGAATTAACGTCCATTATCTGACCATTTACAGGATGGAGAGCGGGATTAAAGAGGAAGAGGAGGACTGAAGTGATTGAGATCTCACCACATCGGGCGGTGTTTCTGCTCTCAGCTCTGCAGAACAAACCACAGTCTGTTTGAAAGCATGTTTGTGTTGTCTGTGGGGCCGTTTGGTCACAGCAGGAAAGAGGCAGGGCAAGTGTGATAGGATGAGGTACTTGCTTACTTATCGCTTGTGGTGATAACGAGTCTAAAATTATTTTTATCATTGTCCTGCAACGCTTTTAAAAGAATTTCAGGCAGTATTCTGTCAAGTTTGCCTCTTGGTGCTTTTGGTCTTTTTTGACTTTTTTCCAATTGCCATTTACATCCTCATCAAGAAAAATCAATGATGTTTAAAGACATTTAAAGATAATTCAACTACATTAAAAAAGAGCTCTGTATGTGTTTTAAATCAGATAAGCAGAGAAACCAAGAGATAGATGTTTTTTCTTTTTCCAATTTGATGACAAATGGAAAAACAGTGAAACGTACTGAGCGTGTATAAAGTAACTGTTGCCTCATGGTGATTTATACTGCAAGGTAAAGACCCTAAAATAATACAGAGAAAACCCAAACAACACCCTATGAGTAAGCATTTGGCAACAGTGGGAAGGAAAACCCCCCTTTTAACAAGAAGAAACCTCCAGCAGAACCAGGCTCAGGGAGGAGCGGCCATCTGCCGTAACCGGTTGGGGAGAGAGAAGGAAGACGTTTATGTTAAATACAGCAAGAGATTAATAATAACTAATAATTAAATGTGAATAAACAAATACAGTTAAAAAGGTGAGTGAAGGTACATCATGGTAATCAGCGTAACGCTATTGCAGATTCAGGGTCACCTGGTCCAGCCCTAACTATATGCTTTATCAAAAAGGAAAGTTTAAAGCCTAATCTTAAAAGCAGAGATTGTGTCTGTTTCCCAAATCCAAACTGGGAGCTGGTTCCACAGAAGAGGCTGAAGGCTGAAGGCTCTGCCTCCCAAGTTCAGTGAACTGTTACTGACCCGTGTTTACTGTGCTTTATCCAAGACATACTTGAACATGATGTGTCACCGGTGACCTCTGGGATGTTAGAGGTTAACATTCTGGTGCAGAATGACCACAGCTCACAGGGAACAGATGGTCTACTGTGAGCCCAGTCCTGGATGAACAGTGTCATATGTCATGAGTATCCAGTTTATATGCGGATTAAGTCCAGATTATATTACTATATGTGGATAATCCATCTACAAAGACAAGAGGAAAAGGAACCAAGATGCATTAAGGACAGGCTGCAATCCCTCAGAGCCATCGTGGCCATGCGTGATGTAAGAGCCACTCTTTACTATGTGCTGTGGAGCGATGCTTCTATGCAGAATCCATGCTTGAATTCAACTAGTTCCATATAGACAGAGGATGTGTTTGATGTTTCTGTAATCTGCTATAAGAGCAATGTATTTGTATAAGCACAAGAGACAGTTAACTAACAAGGATAAAAGAACTGTAATCAAATGATACAAAACGCTGAAAAGAAAACATGTTTGAGAGCAGACAGTCGTTTCCTCCAGCTTTCCATCAATCTGTCTGAAGCACTTGAGATGTGACCGATCAGCAATCAGCCACACAGCTGACTGATCGATAGAGTCTGCAGGAAAACAGCAGGACACATCAAAACAGCCTGCTAAGGACACAGAACAAAGTGTACGGCCCGGCACCAATGCTCAGTCACTTCCTAAAAGACATAATCTGGAAAACACGTGCTGCCAGTTGTTCTAATTATTGCTTGATTATCTATTTAATGTTGAACCTTAATTACGTCCAGCTGCATATGATATACAGAGTCTGCGTTTTGAATCTGTGGTGCGCTAATTCCCGCAGAAAAAAAATGGCTGGAATTTTGAACGGAGATTTGCTGGACAAAGCCGAGCGAGGGGATGATCTACTCACAGATGGAAAGATAAGAAAAAAAGAAGGATTTTGTTCAAATAAATGATCAGTATGGAGCTCGGCTTATCGTAGCAACGGAGGCTGAAGTTTTAGAATCGGGCTGAGAGAAACAGAGCGAGAGTAAAGTGTATCTGTAGTGGTGTGTTAATCCTCTGTAATCTGTTGGCCTCTCTGCTATAGCAGCGCACACACTCAGACACACTTCCTCAGGAAAATACCTGCAGCTAAAACATGTTTGACCATCAAAGTGGAAGATTGTACAACACCATCATCCCCTCGCACACTGCAACTCACACACAACATCGCCCTGACCTCATTCCTCTGTGTACGAGCAGATACAGAGCCACTTACACACTCTCCTGCTCTCTATCGCTATCTCTCTCTCACACACACACACACACACATACACACACACTGGGTGGCAGTAGCCTGTGGGCGTGCAAGCAGCTGTGAATAATTGTGTTTACAGATGGTATATGTACGACCTGTGGGTTGAGAGAGAGAAAGAGCCAGAGTTGGTCTTCTCGCCCTCACAAAAGCAGACGGGGATGGCATTTAAACTGAACCTCACTCTCCCCCCCCTCCTCTCTCTCTCCCCCCGCTTTTTATTCCTTGCCAGTTTCAAACATTTCACCTGAGTTAGCTTAATTGGCACAAGTGTTAACGAGGCGTTGAGAGCCCAAGCAGAACAATGAACGGTGACATAAGTTTAAGAAAAAGATGGTGGTGTGTTTAAATGTGTGACTAATGAATAATTTGGGTCTATAAAATGAAGCACTTTATTTATACCTGAGGGAAACTGGGCTTTAAACACTAAAAACCAACAGTTACTGTGTATCATGATCTCAGTGAAATATAGGACTGAAGCACGGAGCAAAAATCAGATGGGAATTAGATTCTCAGCAGCAAAGATGTGTAATTATTTCTCAGGAAAGCCTCAGAATGCTGTTATTCTATTTAATCTTTTGGCATTTTTTTACTTCATATGGATAAACAAGCTTTTTTCCTTGAATCTTTTTATTTTTTAATGCGTGGATTGGTTTATGTTATTGAACCTAAATGAGATTTTTCCAATATACAGTAGAAACACAGGGCTGTGGATAGTAAATGCATGTGCATAATTTTATGTAATTGACTTGTTTTATGGCCCTACTAAAGTAGCTGCACCCAAAATACAGTATTGTACAGAGCTAATGAGAATGATCACCCCCGGCCTGCAGGTGAAGTCAGAATCAGCTCATCCAAACATGAAGTCACTTTTTCCATCCTCCTTTACTTTTTCTGCTCACCATTTATCGCTTTGGCCTGCGTCTGACCGGTAATTTGTCCCTCGGCATGTATCAAACACGGCGAAGTGCGGTGCTCTAACAGGTGCAGGAGGAATGATTAAGAATTGTTGATTTTTAATGCCTACTATGGCTAGCTGCCATGTTATAAGCAATGCCACTGCTTGTTGCTGGATTATAACACAGTTAAAGCATAAAAGACTCATTCAGCATGTTCAGAAAGTCGTGCTGAATTTTTTCACAACTGCCATAATGAGCGGCTACAGCTAAAGCTAACATCACTGGTACACGCAAAATATACATCATTTGAATTTATGATGGTTTACAAGTCAAATAATTAAATAAATTAGAACATTTTGAAAAAGAAAAACTCTCAGGTTTCCTTGAACATAAATATTAGTACCCACATACAAACTTGATTTATATATAAATCTGAGATGAGTCAATGTGCTAACATCATGGTAATACAAGCTAAAAGAGGCTAATATTGTGAACTATTTAGCATTTAGAGCTAACAGGGCACATCAAGTCTGTTTACAGTCATCAGTATCAAGGTAGCGCCTTAACTAACTGCTTCAAGAGTTGATGTTTGGATGGACCACTGTGATCCCACCCATTGGATTATGCATAAAGCCAATGAGCATGAGTTCCATATTGAACATGCATAGCCTGGGTAATCCTCAATTCTGGGACATGGAATTATCAAAATTTTTAAATGGACTAATTGTTTTATTAAATATGATCCGAAATGAGGAAAAGTAAAGACAAGAAAGTATCTAATAAGGTCAGGGCCGAGGACTCATACACCCCTCAAACTGGTCTATGGACTGGAAGTCTTTTTGCAAACACAGATACCATCCCCTGATGGCCACGGCACAGAAATTGCCTTCATTTTTCAGACCTGAAAGTTACAACACTTTACACCAACTACTGTCAAGTCATGCACTTACCTGAATTTGCTGTGTAGGACTGTGACTGACGTGCAAGCTGCTGCTATTTCTATAACGCTTGGAAGTTGTAATACTGAATTTAGCAACAGTTTAACACATGCACGGTGCTAAATCTGATATTTTTTGCTAGCTAACAGTAGAATAACAGCAGGTGTTGATGATACATCCTCCCTCCCTGTCTCCCACACAACTAAGATGTGACCATGCTAGGTAAGTGCTTCACACTCTGCTGGCGCTTTGACGGTTCAGAGTTCTCCGTCACAAAAAGCACTCCGTGTAGTTGCACTCGGTTATGGGAACATACTCGTGCACTAAAAATAACGAGTGTAAGTGTGGAAGTAGATCAGTTGAGACAACATATAAATGCTGTTTCGTTTGTTTCTACCTGTCAGTATTATCAAGTTATTTTTATAGCTCTGTTTAGAGTTTCTATGTCAAAGGTACAAATCTTACAGTCAACACGGTGATGCTGTGGTAATAATGTGGGTCACAATGTGCCAAGTTTACGTTTAGCTGTTAGCATATTACAAGTTAACATAATCCATTCAGCATTAATTTTCATACCTGATGTTATTTGATTTTGTGATAATGTAATATGCTTACCATTATGTAGAATAGTATGATCCCCTTATTTATCACTTTAAATATTTCATCGTGCTTTACAAGTTACGATAAAAACACTACAGCACATCGTGTTCAGCTGGAGGAACGCTAACATCGTTAGCTTCAGTAAACAGTCTACAGCTAACAGGCTCAGACTGATACACTCACAACCTGTGAGGACTATAAAGATATTCAGAGCTGGTTTTCTGTAAAAGATAAACAAGGGACGACATATATATGTATATAGAAAGAAAAATCAACATGCTAACATGATGACAGGTTGACAAAATGCTAACTAGTGACTTCACTAGTTAGCATTTTGAACTAGTGACTTCACTAGTTAGAGAGCAGAATATTGTGTTAGCTATTCCCTGTTAGCCTCCATCTGTGGATCTATAAATGCAGCTGATAGAGGGTTGGACTCGGTATGATTTACATAATTGGGATGTTAATTCATTAAGCCGTGGGACTTGATTATGTTGCATATTGATTGTGTTGTGCTGCTGTGAGGTCACACACCTCTTTAACGAAGGTATGCGCAGCGCAGGGAATTGTGGGAATTTGATTAAATATATTCGCCGTTAACATTCCTGCTGACATGCCGCGTTTTGACACACAGGGCAAGCGAGGTGTGTGTAATGAAAACAGTTATAATGTGTGTGAAACCCAGCGGTGCTGATATGCTTTTAGTTGTGCGCCTGTGTGTGTATATATATGTGTGCAAATGTGCCTCTGCTTCCTTCTGGGTTGATGGATGGATGGAGGAGGTGAAAAGAGGAGTAGAGGGAGGGGAAACTCCACCTGGTCTTACCGTTCTCCGGGTGCTCCATCTCGCCAATGCTGCCGTCAGGTGTGGTCCGCTCGTAGTGGTCCTCCGGCAGAGCCAGAGGCCCGATCCGCGGCCCCGACGATGACTTGGAGCTGGGGGTCTCCGACTCCTCCAAGCCGCTGTCGTAATAGCTGTGCTGGGATGCGTCCTGCAGATCCTGCGCCTGATTGGCCGTAGAGAAGGTCACTCGACGGTGGGGCAGCTGTGATTGGATGACATAGGGAAAGCGACAGGGTTAGTTTCGTTTCTGAAACATTTAAGGTGAATCACTTCAAGTTAGTGTTGTTTATCCGCTTGATCTGATGCAGCTTAAATGATTAGAGACATCAAATAGAAGCTGGACTGTAAAAATAACCTTAAAACAGTCATTTGCTCTATTCTCACTTCAGGTTCTACTTTGATTCTGCACCTCACACTTGTCAACTTTCATCTCATCACATTTTAAATCTTTGAATCATCTCTTCTCAGCGATGTTATCTGCAAATGCTTTAGCGTTAAGCTAAACCGGCCTTTTAACAAAGAACAATTGATGAGATTAAAGTGTTTCCAGTTTATTGCACTCAGTAACGTCACATAAATTCAGCAGCCGTAGCCAATAAAGGTTTTAACAGATATGAACTTTTTTCATATCGGTCTTTTCTGTTCTGTGCTGCTGTCGGCTGCTCCAGAAGAAACAATGTGCTGGTCTGCACCGCGCCAAAGTTCTCAGTTTATTTTTTCTGACAACAATTCAAAAGAAAGTAATTCGCTTTGATTATTGAAATAACAAACTAGCAAGTAATTTCTAGAATGTGCAATAAAATCACCGAATGTAATTCCACCACACCACACTTGGTCTAGACTGTGGATGTTGCTAAAAGGCTACGTTCACATCATTTCTCCACAAAAGCCAAAGTCAGAAGCAATTCCAGACAAGTGCTTTTCCAGTGAATAACTTTGAGATTCTCACAGACCGACTGCTATTAACCCAAACATCTCTGCTTTCACGCTCGGTGAAAATGTGTCCAGTTCTTTTTTGGCCATTGCAGTTAAGGTGGCAGTGCAGTGAATGCAACAAATAAACCGGCTCCTGGAGTCATCTACAGAAAAAGCAGATGGAATAGAGAGATGTACAGGAGCAGGGCACAAACCCGAGTCAACCTCTGAAGAAATATAAAATACTGAAAGAATCAGGATGCTACAAAGATCTTATTAAAATATAGGCTGCAAGTATACAAGACTGATTATTTAAAATATGTGGGTTACGTTTCATTCCGCACATTATTAAACCTAAATAAAATAAATGGTTTCGTTTGCTTTGTTACGCGCGTCCTCAAGTTTCCTTCCACTGACTGGCGTCTGTAATGAGACATCAGTATTAATAAAAGCAGCGGGCTGAACACACACTTAACTGCTCCATTTACTGTGTGTTTTCTGGGGGTGGAAGGTAACTGTCTGACTTGTGCGTTTGATGGTTTTGTAATTAAAATACAATTAGCCTCCCTATAGCGCTGTGGGGACGCTTGCCACCGCTCACACACAAACACACATTGTGCAAATACACAGAGTGCTGCCAAACAAACTGTCCTAATTCAAAAAGGCACACAATGCACGGTCAAACATTTCAATCATACGCATCTGACCAGCCAGGCTGATAAAAAGCAACATCCCTGGCTTGGCACATACTCTGTCACCATGGCAACTGGCCCCTATCAGGACCCTGAACCAGTAAAACCAGCAGATCCGTGCTCATCACGCAGAAACAGTTTTTTTTAAAACCTTTATCTCTACTTTTTTAAGCAGCTTTTTTCCCCTTGCAGATGCTGACAGGTTCACTGCCTTACTTTAGACTGACAAACTGTCCTCCCTTCCAGTTTCAAACCAGTAACCAAGTGACGATCAGACTGCATCTTAATCCTGCCAATTGCACTTTTAATTTCCGTCTTAGTTGAGAGACTTTAGCTCACCAGCCACTTTCTCTGCTGTTTGAATTCTAAATAGCATGAGTGGCTCCACTACAAGGATTTGAAAATGTGTGTAATTGTTCAGCAGGCAGGTAAAAGCGGCTGAATTAATGTCAGAATGATGGAAAATGTTCAAAACTCAACCCGCGGTGGAGCTGTCCTTTAAACTGTGTGGCCACAGTGTGCTGTCAAGGCATCAAAAGCCCCAGATCCCCGGTGCTTCAGGCGACGGGCTCCTCTCCAGGTAAACACATTCAAATACTCAGTAATAACCGGACTCGCTGCAGATCTGTACAGTCACACTGGCTGTCTTTTTTCCCAATATAATCCCTGAAATGGTGGAGCCCAGTGAGTCTGCTATTTGTAAAGCCAAATTCTACCTAAAAATGTCACCATATCCATTTTTGGTTTCTCTGCATCTTCTCAGTCTTATTCACCCTGCCACAAGGAAGACTTCCTATGAAATTATTTGATTTTGGGGTTTTTGTGATGGTGGCATGAACCCAGAGAATAAAAATAATCTTCTAACCTTATGTTGATGTCACTCTGACTTGAGTAATATAGACTTAAATAGGTCTTGAGAGGTTCTTTTACTCCTATCTGAATTACCAACCGTACCGACATCACTGACAAGACAAAACTTTTCTCTAACCCAGCAGTGCCCAACCCTCGGGCCATGGACCGGTACTGGTCCGCGAGTCGTTTTGTACCGGGCACGAGAGTTGAGGCTCAGATGTGAAATTGATTGTTTCAGAGTTTTTATCGGTTTTTAGAGTTATTTTTTAATCGTTTTTATCGTTAACTCGGTTTCCCTTGGTCTTCTCCCTTGTGCTATGAATAAATCTTCTTTTTTTGGTACCGGTATTGGTTTTATTTTGTTGTATTTATCCACTACACCTTAAAGGCCGTAAACTGGTCGGACATAAACTGGTCCATGGTGCAAAAAAGGTTGGGGACTGCTGCTTTAACCTATCCCATAGCCCACTTTGGGGGCTGAGCTACATTTCATTATACTCCAAACACCCTAAAGATTATAACTGGGATGTGTTAGCTATAGAGTAAACTCTTAAAACAACAATAACGTCAGCAAAAGCACTGATGTAATTGATTTCAGCCGAGGATCGTGTATATACAGTAATGTCTTGAGCCACTCATCATGTCTTTATATTTTGCTTCCAAAGAGCCAAACTTTCATGGAAGTCTTCTAAAGTGGTCTTGAGCGGTAGTTCTCCAGGTTTTCTGTCAACCATTTTCAGTCCAATCCATTTTCAGAGGGATTACTTTCTTGTTTTTTAACGTAACACTCACTGAACACTGAGCTGCAGATCACTCCAGTATAAAAAAAGACAGCTAAGGGATGAACCAGTGCTGTGTCTAAGCAAAAACCTTTTGATGTAGAGGCCAAATCCAGGGTATTTACATGACTCAAAAGAACAGGAACAATTTCTGCACAAACAGCAACATTTTAGATCAGTGTGAAGAATATTTCAGATGAGCAAGTTACAGATAAATACACATCACCAATGTTTCATTCCTCTCTTTTAGTCGGGACTTACTTTACATGGAAATGAGTTTTGTGAAAAACACCTGTTACATCCTGGGACTTGCTGCCTGAAGTGTTGGAGAGACATCACAGTTTTGGAAAATGTTTTTGTGGACTCTAATATAAAGAATACGCGATCTGTCAGGCTGATAGAACTTATTATTTAACTTTTATTTCATAAGTGGTCTTCAGTCATTTTCTTCCCTGTCTCAGCTCCTACCTGAGACCCTACGGCGTCAAACGGGCACATCTGAAAAAGCTGCAGAACAAAGTCGGGCGTTTTATTACAACTGTTTCCTTCTGTTTGCTGTGTGAATCACATCTACGTGTAAACAGAGGAGAAATGAAGTGGATCAGATCCCTTTCTGCCCGTCACCTCCAGCACACTCGCTTTGTTCCCTTTTTTTGTCCTTTTTGTTTTTTCGCTTGTGTGCATGTTTGTTTGCCGGAAATAGAAATGCCATCTCAGCAGGTCGCACCATGAGAAAGTGGAGCAGATCAGAGGGGAGGAATCTAAAGACCAACCAACATCCACATCAGCCTCTGCCACACCACCTGCCGCCATCTTGGACCTCCATCCCTTTTGTTTCTCCTGCTGCCCTATTTTCAGTCTACTCTTAACCCTGAGAGGCAGCGGGCCTCCACTGCAGACTGTTGGTGTTCAAAACACAGAATTACTGATTTCCAAGACTTATGAGTTTTTAGGGGAGATTAAGCTTTTTTTGCTGTTGTAAAGCCGAACGAGCCACGCATAAAATAATATTCAAGGCAAGAAAGAAGTCTCAGAAGGAGCATCGGCATGGTGGACAACAAGCTCATGAATAATTTGAGCCAAACACACTGAATGAACGTTTGCTACAAACAGACTGGACCCACAAAGACCTCAGACTGGCAGTCGAGAGTTAAAATCAATCAACACACTGATCTAGTCGAGAAATCCTCCAAGCTAAGCAAAATAATTCCTCCCAAATCTTCCTCATTAAAGTTACTGAGAGATGCTGGTCAAAACAGCCCGATGAATTATTTCAGATATATTTATTTACACACCAACAGCATAAAAATAGAAGCACTGATATCAGCAATGCTGATATCAATGGACATAAATGCGGGAATAGGGTCAGAGTCTGTCGCATTTCCATAAAACTTCCAACAGGAAGCCTGAAGTCTAATCTCAGACATCTTTAAGAAATGGCATTTTTAAGGCTTTTATTCTGTGATTTTGATGATGACACAAGTCACAGAAGTGATGAAAATTTTGACATGTTAGAGGTTTGCATGAACTGTGTATCAATGTGATTTAGCACCCTAACACGTTAACATAAGAATGACTGATTGAGTCCTGTGAGTAACTTTAAACATCTTCAGACAACTAAAAGATACAGTCTGCATGAATGATGGTCGCTATAACTCCCTTGTATATGCATTTTATCTCTGATGTATTATTATTACTTATGCAGGGAGTGCAGAATTATTAGGCAAATGAGTATTTTGTCCACATCATCCTCTTCATGCATGTTGTCGTACTCCAAGCTGTAAAGGCTCGAAAGCCTACTACCAATTAAGCATATTAGGTGATGTGCATCTCTGTAATGAGAAGGGGTGTGGTCTAATGACATCAACACCCTATATCAGGTGTGCATAATTATTAGGCAACGTCCTTTCCTTTGGCAAAATGGGTCAAAAGAAGGACTTGACAGGCTCAGAAAAGTCAAAAATAGTGAGATATCTTGCAGAGGGATGCAGCAGTCTCAAAATTGCAAAGCTTCTGAAGCGTGATTATCGAACAATCAAGCGTTTCATTCAAAATAGTCAACAGGGTCGCAAGAAGCGTGTGGAAAAACCAAGGCGCAAAATAACTGCCCATGAACTGAGAAAAGTCAAGCGTGCAGCTGCCAAGATGCCACTTGCCACCAGTTTGGCCATATTTCAGAGCTGCAACATCACTGGAGTGCCCAAAAGCACAAGGTGTGCAATACTCAGAGACATGGCCAAGGTAAGAAAGGCTGAAAGACGACCACCACTGAACAAGACACACAAGCTGAAACGTCAAGACTGGGCCAAGAAATATCTCAAGACTGATTTTTCTAAGGTTTTATGGACTGATGAAATGAGAGTGAGTCTTGATGGGCCAGATGGATGGGCCCGTGGCTGGATTGGTAAAGGGCAGAGAGCTCCAGTCCGACTCAGACGTCAGCAAGGTGGAGGTGGAGTACTGGTTTGGGCTGGTATCATCAAAGATGAGCTTGTGGGGCCTTTTCGGGTTGAGGATGGAGTCAAGCTCAACTCCCAGTCCTACTGCCAGTTTCTGGAAGACACCTTCTTCAAGCAGTGGTACAGGAAGAAGTCTGCATCCTTCAAGAAAAACATGATTTTCATGCAGGACAATGCTCCATCACACGCGTCCAAGTACTCCACAGCGTGGCTGGCAAGAAAGGGTATAAAAGAAGAAAAACTAATGACATGGCCACCTTGTTCACCTGATCTGAACCCCATTGAGAACCTGTGGTCCATCATCAAATGTGAGATTTACAAGGAGGGAAAACAGTACACCTCTCTGAACAGTGTCTGGGAGGCTGTGGTTGCTGCTGCACGCAATGTTGATGGTGAACAGATCAAAACACTGACAGAATCCATGGATGGCAGGCTTTTGAGTGTCCTTGCAAAGAAAGGTGGCTATATTGGTCGCTGATTTGTTTTTGTTTTGTTTTTGAATGTCAGAAATGTATATTTGTGAATGTGGAGATGTTATATTGGTTTCACTGGTAAAAATAAATGATTGAAATGGGTATATATTTGTTTTTTGTTAAGTTGCCTAATAATTATGCACAGTAATAGTCACCTGCACACACAGATATCCCCCTAAAATAGCTAAAACTAAAAACAAACTAAAAACTACTTCCAAAAACATTCAGCTTTGATATTAATGAGTTTTTTGGGTTCATTGAGAACATGGTTGTTGTTCAATAATAAAATTATTCCTCAAAAATACAACTTGCCTAATAATTCTGCACTCCCTGTATATTGTTGTTGGCACACAGGCCTCCACTAAATGCTGGCATTATTCTGTTTTTTTAATCCTGAAACATATATAAAGGACACGAGTGTGTTCCATGAATGCACTGCAGCAGCAATGAAGGTCAGGAATTAAGAATTCAAGGAAAGATAGCTCATCACAGCCTCTTTCCTCCACAGCAAACTGTTAATGCTGCACTTTGATGGAAGTTTCTAATAATTTGTCCACTGAAGACTATTCAATCATCTGCAGGCAAAATGCACGCATGCACTTTTATTTAAAACAAGAGGGCATGATGAACCATTTTTCCTTGAATCCATAATAACTGACCTTCATTACCATTGCAGAGTGCAGCACCACTGAGGCCGTATGCAAGACTTCACTGTCAGGAAAAAAGTAACAAAAGAAACAAAGAGATGATTGCTTTGATACTTATTCATGGAGATAAAGAGCAAGCAGCATGTATTTTTACGTTTCCCATAAAATAATTGTGAAGGGTTCGGGTTGAGGCGTATAAAGAGGAGAAACAGAAATGGAGGAGGCAAAAGAGAAGAGGATGGAGGACAACGAGGAGTGAGGAAAAGGAGCAAGAGGAGGCCAGCTGTGGGTTCAGGCTGATAAGCCTGGGTCTCCTCCTCTCCCTCTCCCTGCTGCTTGTCCTCCTGCAGGAGGTGATAGAGGAAGAGGAGGAGGCACATTCACTGGGCCACATTGTTCAGAGATGATTAAAAACCAATGAGAGGAGGAATGCACGACGCCTCGCTGGCTGTTTGTCAGCTGAGACACGGAGAGGGAGATAACTGAGAGAGAGACAGCGTTTGTGTGTGTGTGTGTGTGTGTGTGTGTGTGTGTGTGTGTGTGTGTGTGTGTGTGTGTGTGTGTGTGTGTGCGTGCGTGTGTGTGTGTGTGTATGTGAGAGATCCTCATTACCTCCCTCTGTGGGAGATAAGAGTGTGTGAGGTTGCATTGTGCATGCTTATAAAAGTCTGTCCTTATCAAGTATGCATGCACACACACTGTCAAACCAACACACTGACAACACACACTTATTAACGCATACTCGCGGACACACACCCACACACTCGGCCCACAAGAAGAGCGGCTGCCAGCGATAATTCGACACAACTGTGTTGAATCTGAGTGGAGAATGAATGAGGAGTGGAAAAAGAGATGGAGAGAGGGGAGAGAGAGAGATATGGCTCCGAGCATCAGGGCAGGGAAATGCAGAGAGGCAAAGGTGCATGAATAAAAACATGTAATATGCTGGTGACAAATTAAAGGAAAACCCCGCACCTTTGACTCCCTCTGGCTATGTTAGGCTTTGGGGATATTTTCCTGGCGTGGTTTATTTACTCCTCCCCGACAAATCAATGTGATGTTGCTCTGAGTGATCGCCTGTGATGCTCCATGATGTGGGAGTCGTGTCTTTTAGGGTGATAATGAACAAAGCGATGTAAATGTGAATGCAAACTAACACGTTTGTTGTGGGCATTTTCCTAAAGAACATTGGCGTCACATTTAGGTCCGTAGGTTTTAGGACGGTGACACATTTCTAGACTTTAAGATTTTCGTCCAAACTACAAGCCTCTGAAATCAGGGAGTGTTTAGAAAAACCGAGACATGTTAACGTGTCGCCGTCCAGAAACGTTTGGACCCAACTGTAACACGGGTACAATGAATGGGTAGAAAAATCTTGATAAACTGGTTCATCTCCTGCATAAAAAGCAGTCTAATAAATTATTGAAAACTGTCTGAATCCATTTCAGGGACTGGCCTAACCCAATAAGATGATATTATATATAGGGCACTACAGGCCTCTATTGACCATCACATTATATGCCTTTTTCATCTGTCCCTAAGCACCCACAAAAATTATATATTTTTGTGGGTGCATATTAAACGTTTGTGGGGTCTGACTGTGGGTCAGACAATAAAGCACATTTGAATATGTTCATTTGGGCTTCAGGGAATAATAATGAGGAACCTGCTGGGCGGCGGTGCCAGGACTGTGTGGAGATATTCTCACAGTTCTCCTTCGCTTGATTGGTTTCTCTGAATCAGTAGTTGTAAATGTGAGCATGAATGCAGAGACTGGGAGGTCTACCGATTGAAAAGTCGGTCGATCGATTCCCTGACTACTCCGGTCTACATGTTGCAGCATCCTTGGGCCACATGCTGAACCACGAGTTGTTCCTGTAGCATCCATGGAAGTGCGTGTGTGTGTGTGTGTGTGTGTGTGTGTGTGTGTGTGTGTGTGTGTGTGTGTGTGTGTGTGTGTGTGTGTGTGTGCGTGCGCGCGCTCAGGTATAAAAAGATGTAAAAAGCACAAGACTAGTGGTCCAGTTATTATATAGCCCTGTGACTGACAGCTCATAATAATCCTCATTATCAAAGCTGACTTTGGGCTGGGCAAGTATGGCCAACGCCGCGCAATAATAAACTGCAGTGCAAAAGCAGGCTTCTATTACGCACTTTTTTACATGTTAGTTATTTAAAACAGAATAAAATGAATTCATGTTGGTAACCTTTACAATAAATGTTAAATGAGGCTTTCCACAGCGAGCTGCCGTGCAAAGCGCTCCTCCAAGCATCTCGAGCTGCTCAGGGTTCAAGGCTTTGTGAAAGGATGGCTCCCAAAAATGAGGTCAGCAGGAAAGTTACTGCAGGACTGAGTCATGAGGCCACACGCTAATTTCCAATCTTTTTTTGTCCTCAAAAGTACTTTTGTGGGTTTTTTTCAGTTAATCAAATTCTGTAGACCTAAATAATACAAAAGGCTTTCAGGGCTCCCCGAGTGTTGTGCTGATTTCACCCAGTCGATAATGAAGCAATTTTATACATTTTAGCTGAACCACTATCAAAACAGGAGTTGGTTACAGTTCATCAGTGTCTTCTTCTCTGATGCCGATCCGTCAGTAGATGCGTGAGGGCAGTTTGGCCCCAATGACCTCACAGGGCTGTTCTGATGTGGTTTTAGGGTTCAGGCAGGGGTTGGGCTTATGCATTTAGTTGTGAGGGTTCAGGTGAGCTGAATGAAATGCATCGTGTCAGTTAGTGCTTTCCCAGCTCTATAAAAACTAACATGTGCAACAGAACACGCTGCCCTGCAGCCAAAACAGCACTCCCTCTCTCTCATCTCTCTCTCTCCCTGTTGTTCCCAAGCAACTCTTCACTTTTTCTCTTCATCATCTTTCCACCCTCCCTCTCTCTCTTTCAAAGTGAAGGTTGTGAGCACAACGCTGCAGGCGGTGATTGGCTCTCTGGGAGAAAACAGCGTGCTGTACAGAGCTGAGCAGGTGTGTGTGCATTTCCACTTAGGCTATATATATGGAACCATACACATGCACTGTTTATATAATATGAACACATGGAGGGACACGGAGCATCTGCCTCCAGCTCAAACTTTAAGTGTACAAGTTGGAGTTTTTTCTACACTGGTGTCCCACCACCAGCTTAAAATGCACTATGTGGCCAAATGTATGTGGACTCTAGTTTTGTTTCCACCGTGAGGGAGACAGCAGTCTGTTGTCCCGTTGCACCAGGGTAGGTTTCTGTGCTTTCAAGCATTGGATCTGCACGTTTCACATCTTTAGGGTTGGAATTGGAATCATAACTATTAGCCACACCCCATCATCCATGCATCAGTGATCAAGCACACATCTCCGACTGCCATTCTCCTAGTTTAAGAGGATTTTTTAAAAGGAGAATAAACACTTCCTGTTGCACTGTATCGGGCTGATAAAATGAGTCAAAGTGCAGACTGATGGAATCTGATTGCTGATAATGGACATTGATCAGAGAGCAGCAGAAGCAGTGAAGCAGCACACAAACAGCACCTCTGTGTTTTCTATGTAAAGTTTCTACATGAAAGCAAATGAAGATGCTCCAGCAGGGAAATTAGTTTCCATCAGAGCGCAGACACACAAAACATATGCAAAACACACTCGTTATGTATGGCATTATTTTTGTGCCACTATTCTCAGCACACGTAAAAAAAATTGAGCGCGTGTAAAAAACATTTGCAGGTGCAAGTGTTGCATTTTGAGGAGAAATTTATTTTGAGCAAACAAAAGCTAAATTTGAGTGAACAAACTTCATTGCTGCGTGCAAAAAATGTATTTCAGTGTTTGCTATTATCCATACACACACACACACACACACACAATAGCAGCCCCTCTCGCTCAGTTTTTGCATTTGCGTTTGCTTGCAATGTGTTGCTTGCGCTCTCAACATTTCTGCCCATGCGCGCTCAACTCTTTCTCTACACCGTTATATTTGTGCCACAAAACCAGCCAATCACAGTCTTGGATGCAAAAAAATCTGATTGGCTGTTTTGGTCTCCAATCAGCTCGAAATGACGAAATGCAATATCCCAGAATCCATTTCATCTAAAACTCAAACGAGGCAGTGGCGGAGGAACACAGAGTGGCGGAGTTTGAAATATTACTTTTTCTGGGTCACAAAATAAACTTTTAAGATATTTTCATGCGAGAATGTAGCTGTGTAAACTTCAAATACCTGCTCGATTCATCAAGACATCACATATTTGCATAAGTGCTCTAACATTTTCGGAGATGCTTGTTACCCACCAGCTGACCGCATAGCTGGACTGGCCGTTGGTGGGCCGATGGTGATTTTTCATTTTTATGTTTGTTTGTTTTTGTAACTGAATAAACAATGAAAGGTGGTGGATTAGCCAATTGGTCTTGATCAACTCTGGGCTGGACCAATTACAATACATCTGTATTGAGGGGAAAAGGAACGCGATTCGTCCTGTACTTCAGCTAGAATGAAAAAAAGACTCAAAGCTGGAGTTATTCTGTGTTTACGCTGTCAGCTGCCTCTTCTTCTCTCATTCTCTCCCCCTCTCTCTCCTGTTGCTACTTCAATCATGAAACTGATCAATGATCAGCTGATCGTCTCTCTTGTTTGTTATCGCCCACTTTGCGCCAGAAAGAGGAAACCAGCGGTGGTCGCGCTAAACAACAGCAGCACGTTCAAGCTTGATAAGCTGTTGTTAGAATGTATTTAATATTACTTTCTAGTATCAGCTGATGTTTGCTGGAGCCACAGCTGTAAAAGCTGCTGCTATGATATCGGTTTGGATACGTGGTGAGAGGAAAACATGAAGGTGATACAAATCATACATATATACCAACAAGACAGTGTACATCACTGTCACAACAGCATTTGTTTTAGTTCAAAGGCTTTATGGTTTTTCGTATAATACCTGGTGCTGGTTTTGTCAGTTCAGCCTTATATATTATGTTTAACCCGAGTAACCACCTGGTTAGCTGGTGGGTAACAGGCATCTCCGAAAATGTTAGAGCACTTATGCAAATATGTGATGTCTTGATGAATCGAGCAGCTATTTGAAGTTTACACAGCTACATTCTCGCATGAAAATATCTTAAAAGTTTATTTTGTGACCCAGAAAGAGTAATATTTCAAACTCCGCCACTCTGTGTTCCTCCGCCACTGCCTCGTTTGAGTTTGGACGAAATGGATTCTGGGATATTGCATTTCATCATTTCGAGCTGATTGGAGACGAGAACAGCCAATCTGATTTTTTTGCATCCAAGACTGTGATTGGCTGGTTTTGTGGCACAAATATAACGGTGTAGAGAAAGAGTTGAGCGCGCACGGGCAGAAATGTTGAGAGCGCGAGCAACACATTGCGAGCAAACGCAAATGCAAAAACTGAGCGAGAGGGGCTGCTATTGTGTGTGTGTGTGGATAATAGCAAACACTGAAATACATTTTTTGCACGCAGCAATGAAGTTTGTTCACTCAAATTTAGCTTTTGTTTGCTCAAAATAAATTTCTCCTCAAAATGCAACACTTGCACCTGCGATTTTTTTTTATGTGCGCTCAGAATAGTGGAACAAAAATAACGCCATAGTTATGCATGTAGGATTAAAAAAAGAAAAGAAAAAAAAGCTTAGAATCAAACCTTAAAGGTTAAAATGGGCAAACAAAGAGGAAATGGGAAACGTGTTTCCTCAATATTCATTTTAATATTTTCTCTCACTTCTTCCTCTGTGCCACCGAGCCACATTGTTGTACAAAACCTATAAAAAACACAAACGTGAGATAGACTGTTGCACTGAGAAACGTGTTCCTTCATTACCACAAACACACAGGCTGCAGTTTATTTTTACTCAGTCGTACAGACGCCATCCCGCTGCCACCAAAACTCACTGAGCACCCAAATCTTTCAGAAAAAACACAACAAAACCACGACTACGTATGCACTTCAACACTACAGTTACAAGCTGTTTTAGGAACATTTAAAAAAAAAAAAAATCGCGAGGTGTTTCAAACGTCTTCAGGAGGAACCGATGAGTTTGCAGCCGAGAGCCACGGCGGCCACGTTTTCTGGCTTCCTCGCCTTTTGGTTTACACAGAAAAACACAAATGTGACCTCTATATATCGTCTAATAGCAAAACAAATGATATTAAATACATCCTGAAACTTTCAGTACTGTAAACGGAATCTGCATCTCACATCAAAGACAAGAAAATAAAGATTACAAATATTGGCATGATGCATCTTTCATTGCTTTCAGTGCAGCTAACTAGTGCGCGACAGGCCTGTTTTCACTTTAGATCAAATATGTTTGAGTGTTTAACTGGCACGATGAGTCTACATATTTACAGTATTTAGCAGCAGTGTATACAGCACTTGAAACTTTTCCTGCTCAGAAAATCTTTTCTGGTTCTAATTAAACAGTAAGGCTTTTATCTTGCTGCACTTAAAGCATCGGGAGACCCTGTGAACTCAGTTTTACTTCTCATATTGCTCCATGGCAGTGAAACACAGGCTAAACAAACCCTTTTAGTGCAGACAGACTCTAAAGGATTCACTATATGACAGCATTTTCTGGCCGTGCAACATTAAGGCTACCAAAAAACCTGCCCGCACGACGGCATGAATAATATTCTGCCTCTTGTCACTTTTCCAACTTTATCACAGCGACCTTCCCATGCAAACGTGCTGTGATGGCAGAACATCAACATCAACTATTAGTTTTTGCAAGTGGCCCGTCAGTTTGTTTGCTCGCACACTCAGAGAGCAGCGCACAGCGGGAGAAGTTCTCTGCATACTTGATTTTGGATGCCATTACAGCCTGTGTGTGGACCTACTGACAAGTGTCACTATCCTCCATCACATTTTAAATTGTGTCAGGTAACAGAAGCTGCAAATTTCGATTGGCTGTTCATCATTTAACCCTATAGTGGTCACTCCAGTGGACAGCTATTCAAAGGCTGTTTTCTTGTATTTGCGTCAGTGTTGATGGTGTACTTGCACATAAACTACTACATTGGACACTGATGTGTCACTCCACACCCTCCCTCCCAAGCATTCTTCTGCCCTGCAGGTGTGTGTGTGTGTGTGTGTGTGTGTGCATGTGTGTGTGTGTGTGTTCGTGTGCGCGTGTATGTTATCACTGAGCCAGTAAATCTAGTGTTATACTTGCAGAGCACATGGACCCATAACTCTGGAGCACACTCACCTCTGGCAACATCAAACACACATGCACAAGTCATGTCAAAATGTGGACTACACAAACACATACACACACATACACACACACATACACACACATACTGATATTGTACATATATTTATTAGTTTCAGATGTAGCCATTCTTGTATTTTGCTTGTTTACATTATTGTATTTTGCACAACTCTGTTGCTTGTGAAGCTCGCACACAAGAATTTCACTCACATGTGCTGTACCAATGTACCTGCACATGTGATGTGACAATAAAAGTGATTTGATTTGATTTGATACACACACACACACGCGCACAGATCCCACTGAAATCATAGTCCTGACAGGACTTTTCTGGGTGGGGTTGTAAACAAAGCTGACAGTGACAGAGAAAACTGACGCAGCAATCCACCCAAGTCTGACGCCACACACTCAGACACACACAGATCAGGGAGATGAACATGAGTACGCCTTCGTCTTCACTGCGTATTTTTTAATTTGCTGCCTCGCTGCTCTCTCACGTGCTGCTCAAACTCAGACAAAAGTGAACGAGGCGCTGACAAGTGACAGGAACAGCCCCCACCCACACACCCACGACCCCCTCACCCCTAGAAGTGACCACTGTGCATATTCGCAGCATTCTTGTGCGCCTATGCATTTATGACTTGCTGATGTTTTTGAACTGTCACTCAAAGAAGAAAGCAGAAACATTTCACTCTGCAGAGGAGTTTCATATGATCCAGAGGGCTGGTTAAAAAATATATTTTGTATTAAAAGCAAAATAAAATATTAATTTACTTAGGAAGGTAGTATATTATGCATTACCCCCAATAGAAAATAATGAAATAAAATATTGGTAACGCTAGTTTTGTGCTACTTCACAAAATCACCCAAGTAACCAGACACACACTATAATTACCAAGGCTGCAGTCAAACTAGGTAAAGTGGCTGGACACCACCTCACAACCAACATTACTGCAACTGTTTGCAATCAATCCACAGTCTGTTGTCTTTGAAATTATCGTTTTAAATACAGGGTCTTTGGTGCATCAAGGGTCGGTCTGCGATCGGTTGTCAGTAGTTGGAAATATGTCTGCAGTTATACATTAAACTCTCTTTGAGAGCTGACAGTCTGAGTCAGATGGAGACAGGCTGCCTCGCATCAGGTGACCTGTGCAATCGCATTGCAATAAAAAGTGAGCTTGTTGATGCACTTACTTGCAATCAGTCTCAGACTCAGTGCAATTGCCAACCACCATTGTTTTTCCTGGTTGCACAGAGCCTGCAGTATTTGTACTGCACTGTGCCTGAGCCCTAAACCTTTCACTGACTGCAGTAATGAGTTCTGTTACCAAGCTACAGACACATCTAATGTGATGACAGTAACACATTATTTCATAAACTATTCCCATAGCAATTTGATAGAAACTTTACAGAATTAAATTCAACATAAACCTGTTGTTCCTTATTTTTATGTTTATGAATTTAGTTCCATAATATTATTCAAAACTTAGTCACACAGGCATCTTAAAAGAAAATGAAGTACTTGACATTTTACCACCATATGGTATCAAACTGAAATACCACTTTGCAAAACTCAGTGAGCAACAACATTTTTCAACATTTCTTTCCAAAAAAGAAAAAGGAAAAAAAGAAGCGTTCTTATTTCAAAGAACCACCATGAAAGCAGCCATCAGTTGTGTTCGGGGATTAAGCAAGAGTAAAGGTCCTTTCACAGGCAGCATATCACAAAGAAACACCACCAGTGTGTGAAGAATTCTATTCCTGGCAAAAGTGTCGTAACTCTATAAATGGCTAGATGAGACCGGCTCGGGTGTCAAAGGTCTCTGTAGCCCCAGTCTGAAGAGAAGAATATAGTCATAATATTCTGACACCCAGAGGTGCTGGAAGCAGGTTCTATACACATCTGTTTTATTTATGAGAACATGTATTCGCAGCATCGCAAACTCAATCGATTCACCTTTCCTACATTGCGTAGAAGCTGATGTCAAAGCAAACTTAGACATGCCAGAGGAGATAAAAGAGAATTATTTTAGCAATATTAGTGTGAAGCAATTCTTTAACAAACGCAGGAGAGAGTAAATCAGACCACGGTGCCCTCAGGACCTCATGTAGCTGCTAATGATGCTAAATGCAGCTACAGAAGACAAACAACAAAGTAAGCAAATGACACCTGCTTAGGTTAGCGTTAGCAACAAGCATGGCGTGCTTAAATGCTCTCGTGTGTTTTTTAAAGTCGGGCAACTCTTTGTGTGATTGTGTATTTTTACTCAAACTATTTCTGTTATACAGTGATTAACATATTTCATTATATATTTCCTTTTTTCAGCATCAGTCACGGCATTAAAGTAGCATCACTGCTTACTGCTTATCATCTATGTCCCACTTGGCGACCCACAGCAGCCCTGACCTATCGAGTGGATGAATACAGAACCTCTGGGGATGTCCTGTGGCGCCTTGCAACAGCACATTGGCAGTGGATCCTTTCGGTCCTTTGAGTTGCAGGGTGGGGCCTTCATGGATGCCTGAACAGATTGGAATCTGGCACTTTGGGTTTCCTCAAGGCCCCCAAGCTGCTCTGGAGAGTATTTGTAGTGTTTTGGGATAGGGGTGGGGTTTTTGGATGTTTCGTATTGTCTGATCTGATGCAGCAGCTCCCTGATCCAAGACAAATGTATCTTATGTCAGACAATAAAATGACGTTAGCTTTAATCGGCTGATTGGTGCATTCATATGGTCGCCGTACAAACACATCTTTGACCGTATTTTAAAAACTTTAGTTTTACGTGAAGCATGTATGTAATTTTTCCCATATTTATGTGAAACCACACATTTCCATGCAAAGCTATACTCACATATAGATCAATCAGTGCATGTCCTTACTGTACAATAACTCAACCTGGTATTCAACACCTACTGCACAATCCCCTTTTGTATTGTCTCTGTCCTGTCTTTGTTTATTGTACAGTTAGTAATGTATAGTTATTATTATAGTCTTGTATAGTTAGTAATTAGTACCTTTTTTATCCCTTAATTTTACCCAAATTTAGCATGTTATTTTTTGGGATTTCCTAGTTTTATATCTCTTGGAGATATATCCTTTATATACTTATAAATGCACTATACGGGGCTTGGGGGTGAAACAGTACGCTGTATACTGTGTATACTGATGCATTGACAATAGAGCTCTAAAATCTTGAATCATATTGAACCACTCTATGCAATTTCCATATCATCACACTTTGCAGCTCCGTTCAGCCTGGACATTATGTGGTTTCATGTAAAATGTGTTTTTCTTGTGTCCTAATGAGCAGGGAGAACTTTAGATTCAGGCAGAGGAATAGAGCAAAAAGTGGGAAGAAGCAGTTTCCAGCTGACAGCTCTGGTATGTTAATCCCTGAAAACACCTCCCTTCCTCCTCCTCCTCCAGTCAGGGAATGCTGCAGCAGGTTAATAAATTGCTCAGCATGGAGCGAGGGAGGATGAAAGAATGCGGGAAAGGGTAGAGTTGAATAAAAAAGATCGTGAGGGAGAGATGTGATGCGAGGAGATTTGGGTTTGATTTGCTCGGCTGTTCGTACAGCTTCAACACAGAATAGGGGATGGGGGAAAAAAAGCAAAGAATGACTCAAATTTCTCGAGGAAAACCCGAAAAGAGTTCTTCTCAGAAACAGCAGGCGAATCGGAATATCTTATTTTTCCCTCTTTATTTTGTAGTGAGATCCTAAAACCATAATTACTAGTTAAATTCACGAAAACAGGGGTGTCACATACGGCGGGCTAAATTTGAGCTTCTCACTCATAATGATCAAACAGAGCTTAGAGTTTGTGCAGTACAGGAGAGAAGTCACTTTACAAAATGTCATTCCTGGATATTGAAGACTGTGAGGAAAAAAGTCAGACTCAAGTGTTAAGGAGGATTTTTTTTTTTTTTTTTAATACTGCATGATTGTAACATAAGGCCTCCAGGACAAGATGGTAAGAAAATGTGGCGAGGCTTTGAGGTTTTCCTTGCATTTCTGCAGAATTTCACATTCAAAGATGTTAAAAATATAGTATTTATTATGAGGGGGGCTGTTAGTTTGTACATTAATTAAATAAGCATTCAATGAATTCATGTTTTTATTATTAGACCAGTCAAAGATAATTTAAGACGCTAAGAAACGGCTCTCTGACCGGTGTAAGCTGGCATATTCACACAGTTTGAATATGCACACTAAACTTTGAGCTAATCTGGCCCTTGGGCATATTTTTGGCTAACTACATAGGATTTAGGCAGATAACATGTGTGTGCATTACTGCATACTCTTACCACGTAATCGCACAATCCGTGTTCATGATTTTTTTTAAAGCTCCAAGGTGCATAAAAGAAAAAGATAAACTAAGGTAATGTGTGTGTGAAATTAACAGTTTTTGTTCCTGATGAAGAAAAAAAGAAGAAAATTAATAATTTTACACATCAACTATTTTCTTAACAGAACCACCTAATTTTACTTTAGCTGCAGCTTTGTACTGTAAAATGTTCAAGCACCTGTGGTTCCCTTTGGGGAAGCAAAGTGCTAAACAGGTAACTCTGATTGTTCTCTTTCCTACATGCAAACCCACAGATGGCGGCTGAGAGACGACACGATGAACCCCATTTGGAAATTAAGCTAAAAACAAACATGGTGGCCTCAAAGACTCAAAGGCCATGCAACGCGACATTTAGCTTTGTGTCAGTCTCCACTTGTTCACTTGAAACTCTTAAATTTCATTCTTATCATTCTGTTAACTGAGTTGTTATCCCCCCATATCACATTTAGTTTGGGTCAGAAGGTGTGTTTGGACAATCAAAACACCAAAAACAACACAAACAAAAACAACAAAACCCCACCTGAACACAGATTGTTCAGGTGTTTGTATATAACCTTAGGTAGTATTAAAACCTGCCTCAAAGCTACATGCAGCATGCAGTTATCCACATGTGAGAAAAGCCCTCATAGAGCAAACATCAAGCCATGAGATTTAAGGATTAAAGAAGACACAGGGTCTAATTAGTGTTTGGTTTACAGTGAAACTGCTAATTTGTCTGTCCAACCAAGAGCTGGTGATATTTTCCTTCCTTTTTCCGACCAAATATCTGATGTTTTACTCTTACACTCACACAGATGGAGTCTATCTGAGGCAGCTGGTATTCCCAAGCTAAGGTTAGAAGGAGGTGGAGAATGGGGTTTCTATATTTTTCCCTCTTTCTCGTCTGCCCATCAAACACACACACACAGACACGCACATACTTCAAAAGGGAGGACTGTGTTTTTCATCCATCTCTTGCGAATTTTATTTCCAGACTGAGACGTTTGAAAGGCAGAAAGTAAAGCGAGGTCAGCAAATAGAAGACTCAATCTGTCAAAGCCTCTCCCACTGCAGTGGTATGTACCAACGTTTGCACATTGGAATTAAAAGGTACAAACGCACCCTGTTCACAGGACAAACACATCATTACACGGTTTAATGAGTATGTGACTCATATACCATACTTTTCGGAAGGATAGAGTTTGGGGGTCAGTGCTGAGGTGCATTCAGTCATTTTGGTGAGAAGAAGCTTGACCAAAGATCCTGTTTGCACAGAAGCTGGTCTTTGCTGCTAGAAGATCAAAATGAATGGGATTCAGAGCTTCCATGCAGCTTTCCAACAGACCAAAACTGCATGTCACCCATATGCAACGCGCATTCCCTCTGCTGTCCAATCAGCAACGACCCAAGTAGGAGACGCACCAGTGATAGCTGCAGTGGACAGTTCTGATTATTTTAACATTCAGCGCAAATTAATTGGACTCTTTTCAGCTCCACTTTAAACATTTCATACATTTGTTTCACCATTGGACTGAAAAGAAAAGCAGATTCCGTTTGCAGCAGTGACTGGCTCTACATCGTGCATTAGTTCGCAGGCTTTGTACGTCTTTGTTCCACATTCAGTTTCATTCATCTCTTTCTTTATTTTCTGTATTTAGGCACAAAGATGAAAGCTAAACCTTTTATTGAGTGAAACTTTTCCTGAAAAAAAAACAAAAAACAAGATAAACTGATTATTTAGTGCTGATCAATTTAAAAAACCTTTCATGTTAAAAGCAAACTAGCGTGAAAAGTTGTTCGAAATCTTTCTTTAAATACGTCTGATCTTCCAAAAGTCTGAAAGAAACAGTGTGAAGGCCATGTACAGCTGCTTTGTGGGATTTGTATAGAGAATTTAAAAATTTTAATCAACAGGTTAAGGGCACAAAATGATAAATGGTAAATGGCCTGTATTTGTATAGTGCTTTTCTAGTCCCTAAGGACCCCAAAGCGCTTTACACAACCTGTCATCCACCCATTCACACACACATTCACACACTGGTGATGGCAAGCTACATTATACACATACACAAAATATTACAGACGTTCCAAATTATTCAGTCTGACACTAATTTAAAGTAATATTACTTTGGAAAAGTGAAGCTATATTATTGTGCGATATGTTTTGCTTCTATGGAGAAAATAAAATTCATTATGAGCGAAAGCCCAAAGTGTCTGCCAAAATCTTTCTGCAACACAAACCGTGGATCTGTCAAACAGCCGGGGATAATTAGAAAACGAGCAGCTCAAAAAGACATTCGGGTAAAATGCAAAGTGTAATGGAAGTTACTGTGGCTGCTTACATTTTACATTTTATTATCAGGGTTGTCTTATATTTGAGCCATTCTGTTAGATGTGTGCATAATGTGTGCTTGACCTGCAGTCAAGTGTAATAAATGAATAGTATATGTACATATGGACCTGCGTGCTGTATCTCCATCTATGTAAACAACAGAAGTGAGACATCTGGGTGCAGTCCTCTAATAGTCCCCCAGACTCGCCTGGAGGTATGGGGATTGTGTGAAATGAGTGGATTAACTGTTGCATGCTCTCTGTGTGTTTCCATGTATTCTTCTTATATCCTCTGGAAGTGAGAGAAGCATAATAACAGCAGTATGTCTTCTGAGTGCATGTGTGAACACACAGTCAGTTGTACTGCGAGCTCAAGTTTCTCCTTCACTTATTCCTTCCATCTTTCGCATCTACACGCCCCATTCCCCCTTTCTCTATCCACGCACACGGGGGGTCATAAATCACGGCAACTCCCGGGACGGCTGTCTGCAGCTCGGCTATTGAGAAGAGATGTGTTGCCAACTCCACGTGTGTGCAGGTACACATGAACGCCTGAGGACATGAGGCCCACATCCACATGTGTTTCTATATATGAGCAGTAAAAATGGCAACAGAGCGAGGCGAGATGAGGAGCGCTGGGTCGGGTTGATTGTCTGGAGACAATAGAGGGAAAACGATGACGGACCGATGCGGCATGTCGAGTGTTCCTGAGTGAGAAGCTTCTGCTGTGGGGATAAACGACATCTAAATAAAGAGGGGTGAACTTGAACAGGAAGGAAGACCTGCTGCAAACAATCCAGTCTGCAGTCTTTGTTTTCTAATTGATGAAGCAGGAGGTTTGCAAGAGGTTATGAGGCCTCAAAGCTGACCATTTATGTCACTGTGTGTTTGCGCCACAGTCATCTCTGTGCAGTCCATAACCAATCAAAATGGTTGTTTTGTTAACAGTTAAACTTTATAATGACTTGCCAAGTGAGGAAACTTGGTTTGAATTTAAGAAATTTTAATGAGTATAATTAACATTTCTGTAGAAAAATATATAAGAGATGCATTAATTATTCAATTCAGAGTAATTTTAAATGTCTCTGGAGGGAACCTTTAATCTCAAATGGAGCCAAAGTGGAATTAAATGAATAATTGTTCACAAAATTAGGTCTCTGACTATGTGTTTCTGAACCTACAGAAGATAACGCTAAATCACACTGACCCTGTGTGCTGCTTTGAAGCTTGCAGTAATGCTTGCATGATTTGTTGTTGCGCATTGACAGTATATCATTGTAGCTCTTTGCCAATGGAGTATGATTATGTGTGCATGATGTGCAAGTAATTTTTAAGGAGCTCCAACTGGAATGAAACGTTACGCTACCAAAATGAAGTTTGT